>NC_056719.1:13960594-14175594 GCF_018831695.1 Puntigrus tetrazona
TTCAGCACGCGGTATTTGCTGTGGGTGTGGCTTTACTGACACGTCACCTCGAGAATGAAACAAAAGGCCCCCCGCTCTGTTTAAAGCGAAAAAATAAATCGCCTGTAAAATCTCACAGCGTATGCTTTATGGACTTTCGGCGTATCGAAGGTGCGAAAACTACCTAAAAAGTTGTGATGGGAAAAGCACACAGTGTCTTGGAAGTCCTGAGTGAGATAACCACTCAGCAATGTCATTATGTAGGAAAAAAAAACCCTTTGGTCTATTGCCACCGCCCAACGGATAAGAAACACGACGTTCGCTACTTTCACCTAACCCGTTAATAAATAAACGGTGGGTAAAAAGAGTTGTTATAATTTTTAGTATTCTACCCAGCCAATATAAGTGCATAAACGTGTAACTTTATGTGTCTGACTAAAATACGACGCGCCATGTACTAGGATCTGTCGGGGTAAATGTATCCACCCACCGCAGCGCTATTGAGCGAGTATAGTAGCACACTAAATATAGCATGGATTTAACCCGGAAACCGAGTAAGCGAAATATGCCCTAGTCACGAAGACTGCACCCTAAAAACAGTGCAAACCATTGAACATTGCTACTGAGACAAAGAGCTCTTTTTACCGCAATGCTTGAAAGAAAAAGCTGATTCACAGTTGTTGTTTTTCGTTTTTAAATAAAATAAAGCTCTAGCTATTTATCTTGAAGTGTGCCGGCATGAAAATGCAATTTTCCGGGTAAAACCCCTGTTAGTTCATACACATCTAATTTATCCCGTAGATCTATGCAATCACCCAGTTCCCCCCCGCCTTACCACGTGTAATCTGTTGTTGCTGGGCTTGCCACTCCAAATACCTGGCCGCTTCCAATAGAGTATCGATACTCATTTTGAACACCGATACAATACGTTCCCGTTAAAATGTATGCAAACCCCGGTACAGATATATGTGGTGGGTTAAATCACAGTATAATCCACTGGCTTCCAAAGACAGTCCTAAGACATCCAGGGCGCTCCCGAAATTCATCAGAAACACATTACTTCACTGGCAACAAGATGGCGATTGGAGTAACAGAAAACACAACAAGTCGAAAGGCATACCGTGCAAGGTCCGCCCTCGTCAGTGCTACTCCTCCCTCATACTACCAGTGATTAAAAAGTAGGGCAGAACACGCTGTCACGCCAAGCGACGGGATCGGGAATCCGACCGAGCGTAATCTCATAAACGAGATCGAAATGTTTATATAAACCACCCAGACTCGACGGTGACGGTTGTACGACACGATAGAAGCTGGTCAAAATGGTTTCAGGTAGCTTACTGGGAAATAAAAAGAGAAACTAGCGCGAAACGTCTGCTGAATCCACGTTCCGGGTTTTCGCGGTAGCCCTACCCCGCAGTACATTAGCACATGATTAAAACATGTCGATGAGAGGGAACCAATGGGCGTGGAGAACAACAAGGCATGGTGTCTGTCCACATGGGCAGCCGCTAAAGGCTGAGCGCGGCTCATTTGCATGGCGAGACCGTGTATGGCAAGCCGATTTACATGTATTCAATTTACCTATGTTTGTTGCGAGGACCGGTTTAATTGCTATGAAGTAAAACTAGCATTTAAAATTTCACCATTAACTATACTCCTTCACTAGCGGTCACTTTATCATTGTTGGCTATGCCCACTATACTCTCATTCACTATTTCCTACATTAGTTCACTAATTCAGTTCACTTGAAGGAGTGAATGCAAACGAGTGAATTCAGACACTGAGTTCACCGGAAGGACTGCTGCTTTGGCATAGATTGCTTGCCGCTTCATGGAAATGATGTATGAACTGTAATTAATTAATGATTAACAAATTAATAATCAATGTTCAATGAATTTGTACCTGTGTTATATTGTATTAAGCCATCTTCTGGCAAAACGCGGAAATTCATTCAGCGTGCATGCATACACTGCATTATGGGAATTCTCTACCCTTTTGTGGGATTAAATGAGTGCACTCGAGAACTTCCACTATGGTTTCGGACACCACTTAAAATGGCTGTTTGTATAGGGGGTGATTTCGGATACAGCCAGTGACTTTTTTGGGGGTGAGAGCACGAGGGGGTGGAGCTATCAAGTGATAATTTTTTAACCTAATTAATTGCATAAAGTTGGTAATCAAATTAACCTAATTAATAACGTCATCATTAGTTGATCGACACATGATGTTACAGGTAATTTAAAATGATCATTGTTTTAAATTAGAATATCATTGAATAACTAAAAGTGCCTCTAGGTGGCAAATCACCATCTCAAGAAATCCATTCAGTCTTTTATTCAAGTGATTTATCCAAATGGCTGATTTAGTCTGAAACGAAGCAAGTGACTACCTTTATAAACGGTTCACTGAATCATTGACTCATTCAATTAGTTTAAATATGTGGATTCATTCAGTAATGAAACACAGCTGTGTGTTGATCACAACAGTTCTCCAATATAATTATCTTTAAAAGTAAACATTTTTATGTAAACCTATTATTTCTTATTACCAGCCATTCTGATTCGGAAAGAAAACATGCATGTTGCATGCGAAACTGAATACTACTTGAGTAGGTACCCCATCTGAATTTGAACATACTTCCCAACCGTTAAAACAGTATATTCCATATAGCATGAATGAAGGTAGTATGAATGGAATTCGGTCATATGTATGTTGATGTTGTCACGTGTCATGCTAAAATTTAAAGAAAAAAAAACATTAACATCTGATTCACGAAATGAAGTGTTCATCATATGCATACTTGCAGAATTCAGGCGGATGCAGTAGGTCATCTGGGTACTTCTCCTCTACTGTTTTTCAAATACTATGAATTTGGACATATTTGCCTACTATATAGTGGGGAAGTATGTGATTTCGGACACAGCGACAGCGTTTCTTATAGTAACACACGCACCTTTCATGCACATATTTAGTACTTTTTGTCTGACACCCTCTACATCTATTTTTTAGATCTTATAATTTTATGCACAAAATGAGCTCCGTTCAGATTTGATGACTGTTGTTTGCATCTTCCATCTTTCAGTGGTTGAAAGAAGACACCTTCTGTTGTTTATTCATATTTATTTTGTGCTATAACTAATGAAGTGGAGGAGATGATTGGTTCACGTGCTGAATGAACTGAGGCTCTACAGTGATGGTATTTGCCACAAAATGGTATTTCTTGTTTGAATTTCTTACAAAATGACAAAATCTCAAAGCTGGGTCTTTGTTTCCACTAGTATCTAAACCCAGTTTTTGTAATCAAATCAACAATAATAATAACAATAATAATAATTTATTACCTCACTATTTAGTATAGTCATATAGTTAAATTATAAAGTTTACTGGTAATTAAAATGTTACACATTTTCTAATAGATATTTTTATGTAATACTGCGAAAAACTAGCTGTTATTGCAACCTACTTTTATGTTAGTAACAAAATATACACGGGATGAAGTTTTAATTTTACATGTTGAGAGGCTTGCCATAGAGCATGAGCCTGCCTCGCTGTCTTGGTACCTGCCAATCATCCTGAACGAGTGTCGAAATGGCCACGCCCAGATCGTGGTTTAGCTTTCGGGTAGTCAATGTTCTCTGTACCGACGAAAACAACGCAAGAATCTTGCGGGAAAAAAAGCATACGAATTTATTTTTCCTTTGTGTTTTAGGCGGTATGTTTGTCTAGTGTGTGTTTAATATTGACTGCAAATAATAAAAGTTCTTAAGCAACCGAGGGCTCGGTAAACCGACGCAGTTATGAGTAACGTTACTGTCATGTTCAGGTCAACTTGTTTTACAGGCAGGCGGTCCGGCTCTGTTACGGAATGAACACATTATTGTGATTTATTCAATATATCTGAAAATATAATAAGTAAAAAAGTAATACCTATAAAATGAAAAACGTTTCTGTTTCTGTATGCAAGTCAAACGCTTTTGAAGCCGAAACTTCATTTATATCTGGAAAGCTGTTCAGTATTTAAACATTACCATACTTATTCATTTATTTTTTAATATAAATAATACAACATCTCATATATCAAACACTTAGTAGGCCTATTAATGTTTTAACTATTAATATACTTTGGACTATTTTAAAAACTACGTAATAATGCACGATGAAAGGACCTTATTACCTTTATTACCAAAAATGGCCTGAATCCAAAATTTGGTCAAGTGCAATGATAATCCACAACGTTTATTATTAGTATTATTATTAATAATAATAATAAAAAGCACAATATAAAGACTTTTTAATGGACCTTGTACTATTTTAAAATTCACAATTGTGTAGCAGCATTGTGGCTCGTGCATGCTGACTTCTCTATGAATGAGAGCTTGCATGGCAACAGACTGTGATTGGCTGATTTGTAGGGATACCCTAGATGACTAGAACACAGTCAGAGTCTCTCCTCCAATCAGCACGGAGCTCAAAACTGCGTAAAACATGGTAATACACATACATACAAATACACACAGACAGTCAACATTAAGTGCATGCCCGGGTATGCGCAGCTGTTTCACAAAGGCACGGGTAGCAGATGCAGCTCATGTAATAGACAGCACAATCTTTACTAACTACACGAAACACTAATAGTCTGCAGTCTGAGTGTCATTCACAGCTCCTCCCAGTGACTTCTCACTGGTTCACAGAAAGCTGGGATGATAAAGTGAGATGTCTTTCGAGTCAACCGCTGAAACATTGTAACAGCATCTCCATATTTTCATACAACATCTAAATGATTTATCATTTATAATTCAGTGAATTGAAAGAAACAAAAACTGGAGATTAGAGGAAGTGTGTATGACAGATTAAATAAAGCAACTGGATCTGTTTTGACAGAGAAGAGACATAAACAATAAAAAAAAATACATAATGATTAGCACTTTGTGAATGAGACACAGCTATAAAAATACATACCGGGGTTTTTTATAGGCCTTTTGGGGCCTATTATGACTTGGGTTTCAGATGTTTTACACATAATGCAATGCAAAAGAAAAAGTACCATTTGGGTATGTACTTTTAAGTTAATATGCACAATTCCGCTCTATGACAGATTTTGTACTTTTTTAAAAGAGCATATAGTATATATTTGAATTTACTTGTTTAAACATTAATATAAAATCATAGGAGTATAATTAAATCCTCTAATAGTGGAAATTCTTATGTTTTTATAATCTTCGCAATGATGTTTTCAAATAGAATGTTTTAAGTATTTAATATTAAAAAAAATTCTAATTTTTTAATTGAAAAGGGTTGGAAAATGTAGTAATAAAATCGTAATAACAGTAAAATGCTAAAAATCTTTGTACATACATCAGAAAGAATATACTGACTAGATGTTTTAACTGACTTATTTCTAAATTATGTTTTATGAGCCCGTTATATCATGTTTCCTTATGCAAGTGCTCCCTCTAGTGGTATTCTAGGAGCAGCGAGATTAAAACGAGAAAAACTATTGCTTTTTACATTACAATGATGTTAAACATGCCAATAACTTGACACTTTTTTTTTTAAACCAACGATGCCATAGCACCAGATTTTTAATAGCTTATTGTTTTCTCAGTTTATACTATAACACAGACTTCTATATAAAGCAGAACATGGAGACATTGGCTAAAATGTCACATTGCTGGACATTGAATCTTTTACAAACAATGGCCATCTCATTGGTCGACTCCATAGAAAGAATTTAGCCTTCTGTCACAGAGAGAGAGAGAAAGAGAGAGAGAGAGAGAGAGAGAGAGAGAGAGAGAGAGAGAGAGAGAGAGAGAGAGAGAGAGAGTGAGAGAGTGAGACTGTTGCCAGGATACAGTATCTGGTGTTTAAATTTCTGATGTAGTACGCTTAAATATATTATTTTTCCTAATACTCTCAACATTTGGAATGTAATGTGGCCTTAAACAAAAACATATCATTTGCTTTTACATAAACGGTGTTATTTTTACTATACCTCTCTTAGGAGCATTATAAGTTTGTATAAAGTAGTTTCTGGTTTGTCAAACGCCATCTACAAATGCACACGTGGCAGAGAAACACAATGAAAACGCTGTAATAGTTTAGTCTTCAGTTGTTGGCTTGTATTATCTCCAGGAACAAAGCAAATAAAGATAAACAAAAGCTAGAGTGGAAAAAAAAGAATTATTGACGTCTTCAGTGCCGTGTCCAGCTGCATCACCCACCGTTTCCATGGAAACTGCTGTTTTGGCGCCAGACTGTTGAAGTTTCTCAGGCATGGAATCATTAGACGTGCAAGGTCAGAACAAAGTCACTGTTGCAGACACAAGATCAGTGTACAGAACAAGCCGACAAATGTGTGTGTGTGTGTGTGTGTATGTATATGTATATGTGTATCTCACAAAGTTATGGTTAATATTACATACTACTTTATGTGTGTCGGGCAATATGCTTCGCCTTTATTTACTACAGTTTATTCAACAAATCAGTTTAGTAAAAACATTGTAATTTACTAGGTATAATGCTTACATTTACAACTATTCAAAGTTTATTTTATTTGATCAAACAACATAATCGCGAGTTAATGCGCTTAAAAATACTCCCCTCTATTTTCTGCACTCGTTTTTGTTGTTTAGAGAATTCACGAGACGGCAGACTTCAGTCAGCCGCGCGCACTCAACAAAAAAAAACGCGCTTTTTCAGCGATGACGCATCTGAACGACTCTGACCACAGCGTTCATAAACTCAACTGAATCGTGCGTGCTTGCTTGTAACGTATAAATGAACAAATAAACTCCGATATTAATTAGTAATATTAGCCTAATAACAATCTTGATATGAATGAAATAAAACACAAGCGTCATCTCTTACTATCATCTACCAGCACAAGCCTTTTATTTTATATTCTAAAACGCAACAAAGGGCACAAATATTCAGGGCTTCTTTATGGTTAATATTATGCATATGCCTATTTTGATTTGGCCCAAATTAATTCAGATAGACACAAAGTTTTAATTTAAAACCTTTACAAAATGGATCTTATTTTAAAAATGACAGTAACAATTTTTACCTAAAAAAGCACACATTGAATTTTACTTGATTCAGTTAACTTTTTGAATTAATAAACTCTTTTCCACAAATGTATCGCCTGTTTTTGGACAAAAGAGAAAGGCAATATTTTTGCCACCGCTGTTGATGGAAAAAAACAACAATAGATGGGCTGATGTATATTTACAGATATTTTATTATTTTAATTATGTTGCAAACAATGACATCAAGATATACTGATGGACATTTATTTATTTATGTGAGTGCACGAGTGTGTGTCAACAGTGAGACCACAAAAAGCAGAATGAAGTCCTCGATATTGGGGATTCTCAGTACATTAACAAGGCAGAGAAAGCGAATAGCTGGAGTCAGAGTCCGCTGTGTGCTCACAGACAGGAAGTGACGTCCACGCACACATCCATAGATTCTACATACACAGCTTTGGGATGGCAGTGGTTGGGCATACATGACTCTACTGTCGGAAAACAGTACGCTGCGGACCAGCAAGCACAGCAAACTACTCACCACTGATGTAGCCTTATACGCTGCTAACTGTTGCCTTGTATGGCAGCCAGTGGAGGACCTTTCAAACTCGCTCCTGTCGCAACTTTCGTCTGTCTGTCCTGTTAATCTGATCAGGAGGCCATCTTCCTAGAACTGTGTTCATGGAAAACACACACACACCTTAATAGTTAACACAGAGCAGCCTATAGATATTGCACGTTGATCTACGGTGGAGGTGTCGTCCTCAAAAAGAGCATCTTCCTCTGCAATGCCAAAAACCTCCCTGAATCAAGAGAGACCGACTAGATAGCTCGTTGGCACACGGTCGCTGAGCGGTACCACGGAGCACATCAAAAAAAAGCCCGTACGAGCAATGTCTCCTGAAGTCTTCACAAGCGGACGGGCAGCAGATGGTGCAAGCAAGCAGCAGAATGATAGAGCAATGAAAGCGCTATATCAATGACGCAGAGCATTTCGCCAGGAAGGGTTAATGAAACCTATGACCGAATTCAAAGTCATTTTCGAGAATAGGGAGGCAGAATGTGGGCGGTCAGAGCGATATCTGGGAGGAGATGTAGCTGCATTTGTGTGGAGCGCCTTGTCCTGAAACTTGAACGCAGTCCTGGAAATGGTGAATGTGCGCAATTAAGAATGAGTAAAATGGCACTTCACTTGCCCTCTATCAGTAAATAAAGTATGTCAAAGTCCTCCATATCCAAGACGTGGTGACGGAGGGTGTCAGAATTATATCTTCTGTACAAAAAAAGAAAAGAAAAAAAAAAAAAAAAAAAAAAAAAAAATGTAAACCCTATTTTCTCCAGGGACAAGTGCACTTTACTGATCCATGTCCTTTTAAAAGCGGTTCCTTTTCTTATAGTGTGTTTCCTGCACTCTTTTCTAATGGAATTGCATGTAGTTTTGCCCGTTTTTTTTAAATGGAAAAGGACTTCGTGGATGAGAACGGTTCAATAAAGTTGTTACCGCTTCTTAAGTGACGAATCTTTTGAGCGTCCAGGCGTTCAACGCAGTTAAATTACATTACAGAGCCCCGGAACAGACACGTCAAGCTGTTCATCTTCAGTCAGTTTAAATGTTTAAAAGTCTCTCTGTTCTGTAAAGCAGAATGTGACAAACGTCAAAAAAAACCCCAAAAAAACGTAAACGTCCAACAGAACGGTTTTGAGTGCCCTGTATCCTGAATTCCCCAAACAGCATCATTCTGCCTTCTGTTCATAAACGCTTGAGGCGAGAGCAACACCTGTGCTCCGCATCCCTACGGTACTTTAGATGAGGAGAAGCAAAAAATTTACAGTATACAAGGTCTGGATTCACCATGCAAGAATACTTGTTTTACTTTTTACTTATTTCTTTTTTTTTACCTTGTGAGTGTCTTGTGTAACATTTAATAAGCTCAAACTACATCCAGAGTATTTTACATAAAAGGACAATAGTTATTAGAAGAGAGCTGGATGAGGTGGTAACCATAGTAATGAGTGCATCCTGAAGAGCAGGTGTGGGAGTGGCCAAAGTGGTGGCATTCGGGGAAAGGGAAGGGGCGGATCCTATGGCAATCAGCGACATTCCCACACTTTGACCGTTTGATCTACACTTCCTGTCACCACGTAAGGAGAAGTCTTGTGGAAATCTGTGGAAGAAAGGATGAACATTGCATTGACCGACTAGTCTAATGGGACCAAATTTCACCATTTCCAGGCAGACATCTGCTTGGCTTACCCAGAGAGGTAACAAAGTGTTCATGGGCACTCAGGGTCTTCATGCAGCGCTTGTTCTTATAGTCCCAGATACGCAGGGTCTTGTCATCAGCACAGCTCACTACAAATCTCCCACCAGGATGGAAGAGCACACCACGCACCCAGTTATCATGACCGACCTGAGAAGAGAGAGAAGTACAAGATGAAATAATGGAAAAAATGCCCAGAATTTGAAATACGATTCAGTAGATCTAGTACATTAGAAAATAAATTCAGTGTGCATTTAAAATAAGCAGTTTACAAATACTTCACCAATCAATCAAATAAAACACAGTAATAAAGTCTGATATATACAAACAGTATACCATTCCAGAGCACAATTTCTATATGCATGAAAAACCATGAATACATTTCCCCAAAATGTGAATTATAACTCATTATGTAACCGGACTGTGAATGACTCTTTACATAAAATTGGATAAAAACAAAAAAAACAACAAAAACACTTTTCAGAAATTGTAAACTCAGCATTCAGCATAATGACCGTGTCAAAATATAACATACTAATGTTTAAAAATGTTGACCATTATATAAATAAACGGTTGCCTATTTCCCCCACAAATAAGAAAAGGCAAGTCTTAAAAAAGTTTCAATTATTTTAATAAAAAAGTATCCAAATTATGACAAACTGAATGAGTTTAGCTGAAAATAGCAGCCAATTAGTACAAAGTCAAAATTATGAGAAAAAAGTCATTCCAACTTCCTAGATGTTACTTAATGTCTCAACGTCTCATATTTCCCATGCAGACTTTGCAGCGGGTTCAAGCTGAAAGTTGCTTGGTTTGAAAGGGACTATTTTGTGCTTTATACATGGTCTATTATCAAAAGTGTAACAATGCATATATTTGCCTGCGAAATCTCACAAATGTCATAATCTCTATTTCATATATTTACTGATAACTAACATTAAATATTGATCTGTCACAATATCACTGAATTACAACTTCTTATCTCAATCTCAGTTAAAAAATGTTTTCCATTATGTGGATGACATGGGCTTCTGTAGTGCATAAATATTAAAGGTGACATATTATGACCCTTTTTACATTGTAATATAAGTCTAGGGGTCCCCAGAGCTTTAAAGATTCAGCTCAAAATACCCCACAGATCATTTTGAAAATGCCTTATTTAGTAGTGATGGGTTTTCTGAGTGCACTCATCCAAAGCACACAGACAGCGGCTTTGAAAGCATGCGAGTACTGTTCTCATTCACACACACAAGTTATAGAGGACATAAAAATCAGCTGGGAAATAAATTGCATGTTTATATTACATCTGTGTAGCTGCAATATATATGTTACAGTAAATAAATCGATAAATGCACTTTATTTTGTATCTGGGGCTGTGATCGTCTGTGCAGCTAAAGACAAAACAGTTAGCAACTTTCACCATGGCATTAGAACTGCTACACCGTTATGGCTTGTGAAATCAAAAATGTACAGAGTAAATGTACAGATTAAGGGGCGTTAAAGTTATAATGAGATCCCTTTGCAACGTCACTAGAGGAGCAAGATCAGACATGCTCATTTTTAAAAGGCTCGCAGAAAAAGCCTTACTAAAACTAAAGTTACTGGGTTAATCTTTTTTTTCACGCTTTCTTTGCTGGTACATGCAATATTAATTTTCATGATACGTCACACAGGCAGTATAGCTATAGATATAGATATATTTAATCAAGCTGCCTGAACGATAGCTTAACTCACCAGTGTCATAAGGCACATGCCAGTACTTATGTCCCACATTTTAATGGTCTTGTCTCTGGATCCGGAGAGCAGGAACGGCCCAGGCTTTCCACTTTTCTTGTTCTGGAAGAAGAGTAAACATGATAAATTATTGATGAAAGACATTATGACAAGGTGATGCAGAAAAAGGCAAATGAGGTAAAGTGCGCATTAACCAACACAATGTACCTCAGAACCTGTAGCCTCCGATATGGTGGGGTGTGCGCTCTCAGGGGCCCAGGAAATGCACTCCACCACATGCTCGTGCTCCCGCAGCTCCGCCTTGCACTCCTTGGTGGCCACCACCCACACGCGCACCGTCTGGTCATTAGAGCAGCTGGCCAATAGCGTGCCGTCCTGATTGGGCCGGACCATACGCACCCACTCCCTGTGACCCGTGAATGTCTTCACGCAGTATCTGTGACAAGACAATAGAGAAGCATGATACATTGACATGCATATCCTTCTAAAATGCTTTGAATTGTTTTGCAAAAAAATAAATAGAAAAATTATGTAATTATGTTGAGGCAATAACATTGCAAAAACTGCAAGACATTCAAACGCGTGTAACTCACTGAAATCCTTCAATACAATATTTAGATCACAATTTCCCACACAATGCACTTCAGTATTACTCACCCAGTGGCCACCTCCCACATTTTCATGGTCTTATCCCTGGAAGCAGACACTATGTGATCACCGTTGGGCATGATGGCAACTGACGACACATTGTGATCATGTCCTGAGGATGTGAGAAATATGAATAAGATAAAATGTGCATAGAGAAGCTTAGTTACAGTTAGACTCAAGCTACTGGACTTTCGATTAGAAGCATAACCATCCATTAAACCCCACAAATCTTCATTTAAAATATCTATTGATTGATGTAAAAGGACAGGACTTGTGGCATATGATTAAAAGAGGCACGTTTGTTATTTGAGAGAGAGATTAAAGCTGTCAGCCTGGTTAATCCTGCCCCCAAACAAACCTTTACCCCTCCCCCTGGACCAACAGGTCCTGACTGAGTCTCAGCATCCAGAGAGAGGATTCTCCAGCACACTAATGAGGATCCCAGTAAGCTTTAAGCCTATATTGGAGGTGGCTGTCAAAGGCCATTTAAGGAAGTTCTTCCAGCTGTAGATTTGAATAATGGTAATCATGTGGTAGTAAACACAGGAAATATGTACCGTGCATGGTCCTGATGCACTCAAAGCCCTGGAAGTCCCAGAGTTTGATGGTCATGTCTGCGGAGCAAGAAGCCAGCAGCTTTCCAGTCTGATCAAAGGAGATGTCCTGCACTGAGTCAGTGTGACCCTTCAGGGTACGCTCAAAATCCCCAGCCTCGTAGTCCCAAACCTGCAAAACAATGCAACAGAACATACTTACACCCTTGTTTCTAAATAATAATAATAATAATAATAATAATAATAATAATAATGTTTCACACTTTCAAAAACATCTGAGTGCTCTGGGTACTTCTAAAACATAGGGGCTTTCACGCAGTGTAGTTCTAAGAACTAGCCATCTGGGTCATTCGTAGAGAACCAATTTTTTTTTAACTTGGGTCATTTTCCTGGTTGTATTCACACTGGCAGCAGGAACTCTTTTTTTGTGGTATTTACAAATGTCAATAACTAGAATGGAATTTAAACACACAGTATACACGACTGAAAAGACAACTTCAGTGTTATCATCGTGGATAAAAAAAAAAAAAAAAAAAAAAAAGAAAACAAAGCTGCAGACAACAGGTAAATGCCATTGCCAATGTTTGGAGAAAATCATTTTACTTTGCTTTTTGGGTAGATGGAGCACGCTTGCCCTGTGTTTGGCCGCACACGCACTAACCATAATGATAATATAATTCATATCATATTATACAGAATAAATTCTAAACTATATAGTAGTATAAAAATTGTTCAATAACTGATACGATCTAATAACATATACATGATTGTAATCTTATATATATATATATATATATATATAAACATATATAATAAACACGATGCTCATTATTATTGTGCCATAGTTAGAACATCTTAAAATATATATTAAAATATTTTTCATTTACCCAAGCCAAAATTTCCCCAATACACCAAAGACTTCTAGAGTTGCACAGCATCATTTACATTAGGCAAATATTAACGCTCTGAGTCGTCAGCTACTTTTCTGGACAACTAGTATAATTTTATTTCTGCAAGCTCTAATTTACACTAAAGCTTCAATGTAGAATGTTAAATGAGCAATAGCAAAGCAGGTTTTATATGTGGCATACAAGAGTATACCGTTTCAAATGGCAACAGGTTAAACAACAGAGAACATAGGGGAGATCTATAAAACCTGTATAAAAGGTAAGATGCAAAATGTCTTGAGCAGTCTAGCTGTGATATTTATTTGGGATCTATCCATGTCTTGACATGTGGAAGGAACAATGAAATGCGCAAAGAAAGATCTGACAGAAATGCAGGCTGAGAATGCTTATAACTGCACTGTCTGGTGTCCAGAGAACTGCTCACTGCGCCGTTGCCCTGGGAAACCAGAGCATCACGATTTCTCCATGGAGACACTCAGTGACTCAGCAGAAAAGAATGAGAGCAGATGGATATGAAAACTGAAGCATGGCACAACACACCATCCATACAACATATGCATTCATACTTCTGCAGCCTATCAAAGTCAAAACATCTAACACAAATACACAGAATCCCCTCCCCCCCAAAAAAACACCTTTATAGTGGCATCCTCTGAGGCAGAGACCATGAGGCTGAACACAGGGTGGAAGATGACGCGTGTGACAGGGCTTCTGTGGCCGCTGAGGGCGTACTTCTCAGGCGGACGTGGGATCCACTCTTTGGGGTCTCGTTTCTGTCCCACCGGGACTCCTAAAGTGATTTCTTCCTTAGCTTCATTTAGTTTGGACTCCAATTCCATTACCTACCAAAAATAAGGAAAAACTGTGATTGATCATCTTAAAAAATTGATACCTGTGCAATTATGTAAGAGTTAAAAGAATGCACTAAAATATTTTTTTACTGACCTTTTTTTGTAATCTGATGACTGAAGTCCATTTCTTTTCCAAAAGGCCTGCATACTTCTTGTCCAACTCTTCATTCTGAAGAAATTACAAATAAGAATGAGTCCTAGTAGTGTATCTTTTTCATTTTGAAGCTTAGTGTAAAACATGCTATTACCATATCCAATTCTGCCTCCTTCTTAAAAACAGAATATGCTTCCTCATAGCCGTTAGAGCGCAAATAATCTGCTATTGCTCGATTTCTGAAAGAGAGAGAGAGGTGATTTTATTAGACAAAGAGATGTTGAATCATGCTCCTAAGCCTGTCCTCTACGGGAAAATAATCAGTTTGTGATCGTCACCGAATCCATTAAGATTTAATGCATGTACAGTAAATGTTCAATGTCGAGACCGCACTTTATCCCATTAGTAGTGACGGCGATGAAGTCAATATTCAGCAGGTCACAATTACAAATCCGTGTGAATTTTGTTAGAGACATCAACACTTGGACTGAAGTTTTGTGAGTGACAATGGCATTCAAATACAGGACTGAATCAGCTATATTATTTTTACAGAATCCAAGAATCAGTCATGAAATAACATAATTTAGATAACTTGTGTGCAGAAAAAGATCTAATAGAAGTGACAAATGTCTTTAGCTGCAGTGTGAACAAGGCCATGGTAGATAGTAGCAGACTATGAAAGCTATGTAATTAAAGAACTAGCAAATTCCAAAATTATCTCTCTCAACTCTAAAAACAAATTGTCATTTTCGCTTTCCCTCTCAGTTCAGAAACATGAGTTCTCTCCGAAAGGCACAAAAATATCTTTCTGCCACCACAATGCGCACACAGCTGCAACTGATGTAACTGTGATGTCTACATGGCAATAAGGAGTGCAGTTAGGGCAGTACAACTCTGTAAGAATGTTCATTTCTTATTAATCTTATTATAATGATGGTAGAGACTGAGGGGGGGAAAAAAAAAAAAAGACTGGGAAGTAACCAAAACACACTGCCCTGGTTGTCATGGACACTCACCACTGAGGATGGAAAAACTCTCAAATGACACAGCAGGAATAGCAAAATGGAGGACTGAGCACTTTCACTCCCGTCTCTCAAAACACAGCCTCTTCTTTTCCCTTCCTGTGCTTCATTATGTAAATGAGACTTTCACCTCTTTTGATGATGGTGAATATTTCATGAGCTGGCCAATGGGCTAAATTTAGACAGTGATGTCAGCACAATTGAGTTTAAGTAACAGTGACTTTTCAGAAGGAAAATGAGGAACTCAAAGTCGTCCACTCATCATAGGCAAAAACTGGAACCAAAGAGCAGCCACCTCATTAAATGTGAATTTCTTATGGTTGTGTGCATTTTTTCCCATTAAAATACTAATCCCAATTTTATCTACACACAACTGTAAGTCAACCGCCCATAAGCTGGCTTTCCGAAGAGTGCAAACACTGCAAAAGGTTATTGTAATGCCATCAGGCTTCAAAGAACAGTCAGTCTCAAGCCCTTCACTAGTATCTACTCTAAGCTGTGAAAAGGCAGAAGACGGGGAAAATATCCATTACCTATACAATTCACCCTTTTAAATGCCCCATCCAAAACTGGTCCACTATCTTCTACTATTTACTTTGCATCTGCTACAATGCAAAACCTCAACATAAATTTGAGTTGACATCGGAAACATAAGCAGTTTTGAATGTATACACTCTCATTTACACTGTTAACACATTTGCTGTTCCTACTGCTTACATTTTACTGCTGTTGCACTTGTGTGTGATCTCTAAAATTTCCAGATGCTGCACTGCTCTCACAACCGACTTGAGCCTTTGTTGTAACAACATCACGTCATTACCTTTGATTTTTGTGAGGTCACCTTGTGTAGAGCTGAAATTACACTGTAAAGCATGGTTTAATTTCATTGAAGTTATAATTATGTGAGCTGCTGAATTACAATCAACTGGTTAAAGCTTTTTGTGCACAAGCTTCCAGCAATAACTTTCATTCCAAACAAGGCGGTCAGCAAACAAAGACGCATAAAAGTGCTCATCAAGTGTCAAACAGAACTGCCCTTTCACCTACATCATAACAGTTTCTTCATCATTGTCATTCTTTAAATAAGTAAATGGAGAAATTCAGATTTCCAGTGCACCCAGGACTACCCAGAGACCCCTTGTGCTACGTGATGCGTAAAGAATGCACAAGGATAGTCACGCAATTATGAACCCCTCCTCCACTTCTCGTTTGTGAGGCTTTATGAAATATTAAAGCTAACTAGCTGTCGCAGGATGCTCCCTGAGGCGCAGCCAGTCATGCTCTTTACTAGTGCACTGAACTGCACTTAATGTTGGGTTTCACAGGGTGAAATCATTTCATTTGATCACATATCGGTATGTACCCATTTCACAGTACACACTATATTTTCAGGAATACAAGTCGGTATAAGTCAGGATACTGTTAAATTGTAAACATTGTTGAGGAGTGAGGGTAACTAAAACGTTTATGTTGTTTAGCTTTATTTAAACATTTACTTTTAATTATTGGGATTTTACATAACTTCTGATGCGACTTCTCTCTAAAAAGTGCAATTACGACCCTGTGGTGTTTTTTTGGACAATATTAAGTGACAGAATTTCAAATATGGTAGTACGTTATGGTTATGTGAGAATATACTCACAGTTCGTCTCGTTGCCTCTGTGACAGCACCATTTTGGCAGGTGAGTGGGGGCGCTGTCTCTGCCCCAAGTAGGGAGCTGGTAAACAGTCCCGAGCAGCTCCTCAGCAGGACGAATAGTAGGATGATAATCTCACACTCTGATGCAAACCCACGTCACTTATGTAGCTTGGAGAATTTGTCCACAGTGACACACAAGACAAAATTGATGACCCACTGGAACTAACACCAATTTGATCCACTTGCCATCTGGGGAAAATGAGAGGGGGGGAAAAAAGAGAATAATTAGAAAAAGTAACATACAAGATAAAAAATTCTGACTGTAAATGCCCCTCAATTTTTTTTTTAAATAAATATTAAAAAAACCTTTGCGAACACAATAAAAAGGAGCCTTTATTAATCTATTAGCTTTCATATTCATACTCCAACTTACATCAAATTATTAAATCAAACATGACATTCTGACCATGTGCGCTCAACAGAACCCATCACAACCAGCCCTAACATCTACAGTAACATTTAGCCCCTCAATGACATCCAGACTAGAAGTGCTGGAGGTGGGTGGTGCAAAATCTCCTTCGCTAATCCTGAGGGGATGGTGGTCGAATAAAGCAGTTGTCCAGACGAGTAGTGGGGTGTTGGGGACTGAGACAAGACTTTGTAATCCTTTCAGTCGGTTTTGACAGCCTGCAAATATCCACTCTAATCTGTACGATGCAAACTAAAATAGCTTGACAGGTGAAAAATGCCTAATCTGGCCTTTAGAGGGCAAATGAGATGTCCTGACATGTGCCTATGTTTTGGATTTGGAAAACAACACCAACAAATATTAATGTTTATTGCAGTTCATTCCAAAAACACAATAATACAATTTTCACTTCAATAGCCCTTCATCCTTTAAGTTATTTTGTGGTCATTATCAAAACTGTTTAGGAATACCTTATGTCTCTAAATACATATGCATAGTCAATGCATATTCATTTGCCAATCAAAGTGAAAAAATCCTTTAGAAATCACAACAAAATGGCAAACTGTCTCCATTTACTCATGCTCATGTCATTTCAAACCAGTTTGAGCCTCCATTTGTCTATTGGATGCATTCTGATCAATGCTTTTGTACACAAAGCCTAAATGAAATCTGTTCAACAAAGCGACTATGTTTCTTTACATGACCTGGATTAAACTACTTTATTGAGATGAATTACGTAGTCACATTGATGTCTTGTGTGTTAGCTATGAACAAGTCTCATGAATCTGAAATGATGAGTGGACACATTTTCAGAATTATTATTATTTTTTGGTGAACCATCTTTTGTGCAATTCAAAATATTTTCAAATGAACTTTGAAATAACATGAGTTTAAAAAGCTTTGGATTATATAAAGGACAGATCAGAGTACCGCTCTGTCACTTAGAAGCATGCCACACATTCGCGCAGAATTTTTATTTTAATGTGAATTTAAATGTGCAGCTAATCAGTAATACTGGATTAATATACTGGATTAATTTCTGTACATGTATTTCTTGCCTTATAAACAACTAATTACTATACAGTTAAAAGTACAATTCATGTCCCAAGCAGGGGAAATAAGTCAGCTTAACTTCCCTGTATTATACAAAAGTCAAAGGTCAGTAGTATACATGGTTATCAAAATACACACAAGCTGTTCTTACAATCCATTTATAAAACTTACCAAACTCGTCAATAGCTACTTTCTAAAATACGAATCCCTTCTATAGACAGCCAATATCAACAAATCTTTTAATTCAATTTGAATTTCAACCTAACAAACCTATAAGACATATCTGTACACATGATGTTGGCCATATTTCAGATTACACAACCCAAAATATATGGCTTTAAATTGGGTTCCAAGAACCACTGCTCAGTTCACACAGAAGGTCGATTTGGCGAGACACTGTCTAGACCAACACTGAGACCGTTATATGCTTTCAGCCTTATAATATAATGATTTATTCAGAAACATGCTTTGGCACATCTCTGCTATGTTATAGCACAAAGAAAAATGTGAATCATGAAATCAAAAAAAGAAAAAATTCTGATTCTGAAAATTTACAAAAAACAGAAAACAGCAAAGATTCTGAAATTTCTGGTTCTCAATTTTGGATAAAAAATAAATTAAGTAGACATATACAAGTACAAATCAATTCAGACAGAGTTACAAAGTCAAACAGAAATTGTTATTGTTTAATTTTCCTTTAAAACAAATACTTTCATTACAACAGAATAAGCCACTAGTGCTGAATGGATTCTGTCTGTTAGCTGCCTGAATTCAGTCAAACATGAAGGTGTGAATTTTTCATTGAATGAGGCGTTCTGTCACAGAGCAACAAAATGCATCAAATGGATAAGTATGAATAAAGCTGACTCTTAATTTAAAAAATAAATAAAAATGACAAAAACGTACTTAATTTTGTAATGTCAATACTTGCAGCTATATAAAGCACTCCTAAGGTAAAAAAATAACCATGTTGTCCATGTATACCTAGCTATACTAAAGAGATTTAATGGACTGGATCCATTTTTTGCTGTTGAATTTAGATTTTGTTTATTTGTTACCTGACGAAATTGCGTGGGTGTGCCTTTTATAAAGGCCTGTCACACTGTCAGAAACACCTGCTCCCACTAAATTATCGCAATACACTGAAAACAGTGAAGATTGGATGTATACACGTCCTCATGACTAGTAAAGTATAAAAGTATGCTAAATATTAAAGTTGCTAGAAGAATATTGCAAAGCTGCAAAAAAAAAAAAAAAAAAAAAAAAAAAAAAAAAAAAAGATTAATATTATGCATTATTTATTTAACTACCAAGTAAATATTACTATACAATCTCATAGGCAGTCTATGCTTTACATCAATACATTATTATAGCATTAACTTCGACAGCCCTAGAAACTACAGCGGACGCATTCCCACCCCCTTTTGATCGACAGGATATAATTGGCCCTGATCATCGGCTATTTTTAAACAATTCAGATAACTGACTTTATCAACCACTAGTGATTATTGGCCAAAGCATCTGTGCATCCATCATTTTATTTAATTCATTCACGTTTTTAGCATTGGTTTGAGGAAACAAATCACATCTAAAAATAAAATCTCATTACATGCCAAGCATTTGCGCGGGTGTGAACAAACACTAATTTATAATAATTCTAAACATATGAAAGTACACTGGAAGAATTCACGGAAAAAGGCCTATAATGTGGGTTAGTTTGTCATTTTCATCTGGGAGGGGTGTTCTTTTATATCGGGTCGAAAAAAAAATCTGAATTAGATTGCAATAAAGACGTCACAGTGGATGACGTCAGACATAAGGCAAGTTCAGGCAAAGTAGCCTAAAATTAATTAGGCCGGATGAATAATAATCATTAGCCACAGTAAGGCAACGCCCACGTGGCAGGAGAGAGTGATGACAGCTAAATAATCTAAGGCGTGCATGTATATACATATATCAAATGTAACCAAGTTCACACCCCTACATGATTATTGAGCTGGTGAACCAGAATTAAGCACAGCCATTAAGTATTAATATCTGCTCACCATTAAGTTTCCGGTGGCTCGCAAAATCGTTTAAAAACAATGTTTATCTTTTTCAAAAACATTCCGTCTTGAACACAGAATCAAAACATGACGGCAGCCAGACAGTCAACGTCGACAATTTGTTTGCCAACTATAATCATGAACGGCTCAGCAAACACAGCGCAACACATTACGCTCGCCCCTGTTTACAGATTAAACAGCACATTATCATAACAGTAACGAAGCACACAGTTATACACCGGCATCGACGTGATGAATCCGGCCTTCAACCATCACAGGCACACCCAGTCCCAAATATCACACACCGGCCACTGAAATACAACTTAAACGGCTATATGAGGCCACGTTGGTGCCAAAGAGGTTTTTAAACACGTAAATAAAAATGACACCAGTTATTATTACTTATACATTGAGTTTACTGCGGAGAAGGATGCTAACACGAACTAGCTAACATTACTATGGGTCAAATCACTTAAGACCGGCTGTCACAAATTTCAGGTCAAGAAAGAGGTTTAAATTAACGAAATGAGAATTGAAGAAACGTATTGTTACCGTATCTACGAGTGTACGCAAGTTATGCAATTACCGGCGTTAGTTTACATCGCTCTCTGATATTCCCACCCTTATTTTGCTCTAACGGCCTGTCCGCCATTTTGAGTCAGGCAGGCAGGCGGCGCAAATTTCGCAGCCACATACACACTTTACCTGACTCACTTTCACTATAGCGCAGCTAGCAGCGAACAGAAACGACCCTTACCTTCTTATACGAGGGGTGTCTCATCTGCCAAATCACGCAGCCAGATAAAAAAGTAAAAATGAGATGCGTCTCTGCTGGAAGTCACTTCCGATTTTGCGGCTCAGTCAGCGCTGTTTCTGCTCCTGATTTCTGCGCCGCATAACCGTCTACTGATCATGGGCACGCGCACGGCGCGGCCGGGGGCGCGCACGCCATGAGGATCACAGCGGTCACTTTTACATCATAACCTTCATCTGACACTGAGTATGAGTCGCGTTTTACAGCTTTATGGTGGGACTTTTCACTAAATACCGGTATTCCTGAATTTTAAACATGCGTCTTACCAAGTTTTAAACATTTAAACATTGTTTTAGAAATTTTGTAAATTCTGCATTTTTTTTTTGCAAATTATGCGATCCTAATACATATTATTAATAAATACATTAGTAAGATTTTAGGTAAATTAGCAAATAAATACTAATTTACTCATTTATAGATAAATTAGTAAGATTTTAATTAATGTAATCATGGGTACATTGTATTGCAAATATTAGTTAAAATGAAAACTATATTCAAAATGTTTTTAACGGAAATAAAATAAAACATGAACATGAGATGAAAATCTAAACAAAAAGAAATGTGGTTTTTGGTAGCTGCATGAAATAAATGTAATTTGAAACAATAAAATAAGCAGTTAAACTGAAAAAAGTAATATAAAATTTAATATAAAATTTATAAATAAAAATGAAAAATATAGCAATAAAAGCAAATATTGCTTAAAAACTAATAATATATAATAATTATAAATAATACTAAAACAACAATGAATTCAAATTGCTTTATTTGTAGCGTTTTTCACTAGGCATTTTATCACAATGCAATAGCAATATTTCTTGTCGTACATTCTCTGAAATCAAGCCAAAGTCAAAGTATGATGTGCATGCATTAGCACTCTTTACTAGTCACTGCTCTGTGGCTCTTACACATATACAGTGCAATCATCACACTTTAAAGTACAAAGAAAGACATAAATGACCTGTTCACAAATGTGCAAATTTGCCTAGACACACTCAACAGTCAGATACACTCATGCTTTTAAAGGGAGTGTTATAGTGTTTTTTTGGCAAGATCTTTCACCACACCATTTGTTCAAGAGCTCATTTATAATTTTTCATTTCAATCTTCATGTTAATACTTTTCAACCCCAACTAGAACCAATTTTTTTATTTAGGGGCTCATCTGTTTGTTCACTTTATTTTAAGCGCAGTCTTAAATTGCAAGGCGCTAGTCCTGCTGAGCAATAGCTTGTGATGTGTCGCGGTCCTCAAATGGCCCTTGCGGATCCTCCACGGGCTGAACATTATTTCGTGCGAGCTGAGACGTTTTCTGAGCATCAGTCCTGAGTTTCTCAAGGTCTCTGTTACTTCAGGGTATAAAACAGTGGATGCATGAGAAAGACTATAACACAGGAGCTTTTGAATTTTAATGCAATCAAAGTTCATGCAACAAAAAGTTAATGAATAAGAACTGTTTTACCTAAGAGGAATAAGGACAATTCCAGTGACAAGATTTAGCTGCTCCATTATCCAAGCACGACTTGGAGAGTTCAGCTAAATGAGGATGAAACAAGCCAAAGACAGCATTATTAATACATTTAATCTATGCATAAACTAAGACATGTATTCTCTATGCTTTGTACAGTACTAACATTGAAAGGGGGAATACTGGTGTCTGAGCCAGTTTTGTAGATCCAGTTCATAGTTTTCTGTAGGATCACCGCTTGATGTGTCAGATGCTTTAAGTACTCTGAACTTTCTTGGGTCTTCTCATGCGCATCTCCGACCTATTAAAACAGCATTTCTGAACATCTAGACTAGAACAAACCTGCTCGTTATTTTTTTGGGACTGTAATCATTCACCTGCTTCCTGTATATGCCATAACGCTCCTTTTCGTGCGTCAGTGCAGCCCGGAAATCTCCTTTACTTTCATGCACCTTTGCCAACAAGTGATGACTGTGAGAGGGACAGATTTTCGTTGGTTTCGTCAGGGTTCGGAATTCATGAGCACTGTATGTGTTTGTGTTTCTGTTCATTTTTCACCTTTGTGCCAGTTTGAGAGATGAGGGTCCCTGGTATTTGGAGGTCAGGGCAAGGGCGTTTTCAAGGAACTTCAGGGAAAGGTCACAGGCCATCATACTATGAAGCACAAGACCTATTTTACTCTGTACAAGAGATGAATACAAAATATGTTTCAGTTAAAAGTGTTTTAATTCATTATTGCGTATTTAGTACTTAAATATCAAACACTTGCAAATATATATGAGTATTACTTATCAATATTGCAGCAGACGCAAATAAAATGGACATTTGAAATTGAAATTTATGTGAATGCATGAACGAAAAGTATTCAATCATTTGGGGGGAGTAAGATTTAAAAAAAATGTTCTTGAAGAATGCCTTTTATGATCATCAAGCCGGGTGATAAAATACAACACACACAAAAAAATTATTTAAAAATATTATTAAAATTTCAAATAACTGTTTACTATTTGAATATGCTCAAAATGTAAGTATAAAATAAGTATGACACACATTATACCATTTTCATCACTAGAGCTCATGACGTCTTTTATAATGTTGACTAGTCCAGTCACATGTTGGTGGGCAGAGTTAGTGTAAATAGCCTCTGCCAACAAGGCGGGCTATTTGCACATGGTGCAAACACACACTCTGTAAATTTAAAAAGCTACATGAATTAAAACATGGTGAACATAAAACATAAAAAAAATACTTACTGACAAACTTTTCAGCGGTAGTGTAAATGCTAGTGAACTTCTGACAGGTGAAAAAATGCTGATGTAAACGCTTTAAATTAATATTATACGTACAAAATATATATTTCTTGATATGTAAATATAACATAGAACAAAAAATAAAATAAAATAAAGAATAGAGTTTTGTTCACCCAGGAACATCATTTTAATTCAAAAGGAGCAATCCCTAAAATCAGAGGAAATGATGATGATGCTGATGTAAAAGCACCATACACTCATTCTAAGCGTAAATTGCACAAAAACTATAAACTGGTTATTCAAATCTGACTGGTTAATTACAATGTTGTTCCTGGGTCAACAGAGATGTTGATCCAGGTACACGTCACACTCTTCTGCCATTGCGGGCCTATTTGAAGTTCAATGTCCGCATTATTTATTATTATTACATTGCTATCATTAGCACTCACATCCAGTAAAGCCATCTCAGGGTGGTCCTCTCCACACACCAGGAGCATCAGGTAGCGAGCGCGATATAGTAATCTCAGAGCGGTCACCGACTGGCCCCCAGCAAAGCAATAAAGACCAAGGTGCTTCTACACGAAAAGGGAAACTACTTTAATTAATCCCTTTTGTGTATTGGCACCAACATAACTGCATGATACAACAGTTTATCAGAGTTCTAATGATCTGAATAAACAAAGAGGGGTTTACTTACGTATTCCTGTATAGTGTTGGGATGATCAATTCCCAGAACTCTCTCACTGATCAGCACAGCCCTCTGCTGGTGACTGAGGGCCTGACAGCATAAAATTCAAAGTGTGTCATTTTCACATGATTTATTTTGGCTCGTTTGTGATTTTGGAACATGCGATACCTCAGCGTAGTCTCCGAGGATGTAGTGTATGCGTCCCAGCAACCGCAGACATACGCAGACATCCCGATGCAGAGCTCCGTAGACGTTTGTGAAGAGACCAAGAGCTTGGCTTATTAACTCGCAGCCCTCTTTCAGACAACCTAGTCACGCGCACAAAAAAATAGGAATAAACAAGATTGTTTTGATATGCACCGTTCAAAGGTTTGGGGTTTTCACAGAAATATTAAGCAGCACAACTGATTTCAACATTGCTAATAATAAATGTTTCTTGAAATTAGCATTTTATGTAAAATGTAATGTAATATATAATAAATAATTTAATATTACAGATGCATTCGAATAATTGTTGCCATAATCAAAATAATAAAAAACAAAAAATAAAATGATTAAAATAAAATAAAAACAAAATAATAATAAGAGTTGCTCTTAGTGCTCACCTTGCTGTACTCTAGACTGACCACAACGCAGGAGATAAAGAGCATCACTGGACCTAGGGCTGATGTGCTTCACTACGGGGAAAATATTAAGGATGTCCTCTTCAGTGAATACAGTTTTGTGCTCAGAATCAAAGTGATATTCTCTTAAGAGAATCTAAAGGAGAGATGGAGATGAGTTAGATATCACAGTTAAAGACACTGCCAAAACAATTTTATCTGTTACAAACTCATATACCTGAATGCCAGTTTTGGTGGCCATCTCTCTGAGCAGGGTGATCCTCTGCAGCCTGCATTTGTCCACGGCCTCCTCCACACTTCCACTGCCAGAAAGAGATGAGATCCCACTCGTATCAAATCACAGCACAGCCTCTATTTGTGTTCAGAGAACAGGATGCTCACCAGGGCAGGCTGTAATGGTAGTACTCCTGAGCCTCGGCTTTAATGGCCCCCCAAAGGTCAGTGGGAGTGAGGTTGGACCAAGCGGTCACGGTGCCGCCCACGGACGCACGGCTCCGCCTCCTCCGACTCCTGCGTCTAGAAGCTAACTTGTCATTCTGCTGAATGACTCCGGCATCTGCAAAGGAGCTCAGGAAGCAGTTGAGGAAATGGCTGACGGAGGCAGACAAGGCAGATGGTTCTACAGCCTGAGGCAGAGACAAAGGGTTTTTTTGGCATAATGTACTACATTATATTTGCGATATTCCCACCAAGCATTATAAAAACCAGAAGTGATTTCTAGATGCTCACCAAAAGATATGTCTTAAACAGATGTTTTGCACATCTGGTGATCAGCTCACAGAAAGCAATTCTCTGAAAGAGGGTAAAAATGTCATGAGGTTATAAAATGTTCTGCTTTAATATACTTTAAAATACCAGTTATTTTTGTGAAGCAAAGCTGAATTTTTAGCATCTGTATACTGTATTCATTCTAATTTGCTGATTTATAATAAGTGTCGGAAACAGTTGTGCTGCTTAATGTTTTTAACCTTTTAATTTTTAATTCACCAAAGACAAAAATATCACGGCTTCCAAATATATTGAACACATAAGAAAGCCTTCAGCCATTACACTGAAGAAAGTAATGGCTGTTGAAAATTCGGTGCTGCGAAATTAATTATAAAGTATATTAAAATAGAAAAGCAATATTAGAAATTGCAATAATGTTTAATAAAATATTTAATTATATAACAACAACAACAATAATAAATACATTATTATTAATAAATAACAATAAATACACCCTTGATGGGCACAAGAGACTCCATTAATATATATAAATATATTAGTTATAAAGTTAAATATTTTTACCTGTTTGATGAATTGCTTTTTTCTGCTAAATGCATAAATGTATGTGTAATTTACTATAATTATCTCTACGCACTGCAGCTGTTTTCAACATTGTTTCTTGAGCAACTAATCACAACGATTTAAAAAAAAAAAAATAACTGTAAAATATATTAAAATATATTAAAATAGAAAAAAATAAGTAACACAATATTACTCTTTTTACTAATTATTACATTATTACTAATTTTTTTTAATGGTAGGGTACATACAGTATATGTATAGATTGTATAGTATATATTGCATTGCATTCAGACTGATCGACTGCAAACTCAAACACACACTCACATAGACATGATCCAGCCTTTCCTTCTGGGGTATCTTCTCAATATACTCCAGGACAGTTCCCAGATACCGGATGTTGATGCCGTGCTGATGGAGAGCCTCTGTTAGTGTGACTCCATCTAAAGGCATTGATGTGTGGTCAAGGCAACTCTTCATCTACAGAGACACATAGTTAAAGATGTGATTCCTCTCATCCCCCTCCAGGGTCACACAAGGACAGACATCAAATAATCTGTTCAATCATTATAAAAAGCAACTTACAAACATAGGGATTTGGTTGGAAATTAGAAAGACCGCCGCATCCTTTAACTGCTGTTTCTGTTTCTGGATATCTTCAGTACTTTCCTTGGGAAAACGCACACCTGTTTAATAAATGAAAATATTAGCAATGTTTCACATTCAGCCACGCACATATTTTTAATATTGTCTGCTGGTCCAAAAAGCTAAGAGCGCACCTGCACAGAAGACATTAGGGTTGAAATATATGTCAAAAGTATCCCTGAGGGAGGAGAAGACGTGCTTTATTGAAGACCCCTGCTGGATGTTATTTACTGGCACACTTTTTAGGGAATGGTGCTCTGTGTCCTGCTCTTGGAGTGTGACGGTAGTTGAGGGAAGCTGAGGCGTAGTAATTGGATCAGACTTTTTCGCAGATGTGCCAACAGCTTTGGCGATTTCTGTGTCATGCTCAGTACTTTTGGAGACCGTCTCCATGAATATTTGGTATCTGATGACATAAACATGTAAAAAGACTGTTTAGCTCCATCAGGTTATATCATATCAGGTTAATATCTGCACCATGATATGGATTGTTTTTTTTACCTTTATGATTTGTGTGCTAATTACAATGAATTATAATACAAGCACTGAAGTAATTCTATTAAAGTACTACTAAAGTACAATTGTGAATCTCAAAAAAATCATCGAATCATATTTTATTATAAAATGAAAGAATATTTTGCAATCATTTATAATCATTAATAATATTTACAGACAATTTTACTGATTAACATAAATACGATTAAACATATTTTTTTACTTTATTACAGCTAAAACAATACATAATATAATTTCTTTTGAATTCAGTATTATATATTTATTAATTACATATTTTATTTATTTTATTATATTTATTTTTATCAGCATCTGTTAAATGCATTGCAACAAACAACATTAATACTGTACAATTATGAATATTATGCATAAATAATTAACATTTAAATGTTATATTTAACTGAAATATAGTTGTGAAACAGTTGTGTTGTACAGTTGTACAGTGATTATTAAATTAAAATATATTAATAAAAAAATTCATTTCTACATATAATGTGTGTGTGTGTGTGTGTGTGTAGAGAGAAAGAGAGATAGAAAAGTGGAGAAAAATCTTAAAATAAGCTTCATTTTCCTGTAAGTGTTTTAGTTTGTTTTGTTTTTATTTGGATTTTAAGGCAAAATATGAGTTTCATGAGACTGACCAACATATTTATCATAAGACAGGTGAATATAATGAATACCTGTGCTCCACAAAGGCGTCAGTGAGTTCCTGTCTCAAGCAGACCAGGCGATGAGGATGTAACTTTGGAAAGCCTAGTTGTTGACAGACAGGATTTAAATCCTCTTCTTCAACAGGAAGAAAGTTGAGGTCGGGCGGGAAGGTAAAAAGTAGATCCAGGATGTAGCGCCGTCCATCATTACCCACAATGCCCTTGTGTTCCACTGAAGAACACAACTCTACTGCTGTATCATCTTTATTTAGCACTAGGTGGCGCTGCACTCTCAGCTTCTTACTGGGTTTGTCAAGCAGCTCTAGATACCTTCACAGAGTATGAGATATTGTGGTTACATCTACATATTAATTATGTAATTTCTAACACACCATTAAAATAAAAATTATGATTCTACCTGTAATCGGACACAACAGTCTTGCCAAAGTCAGTGGAGCCATAGACGACACTCTGTTCTTGGTCACGCTCAAGAATTCCCGGCACAATAGTCTGGGCAGTTACGCGGTAACCACGGTAATCGATCACTACAGTGCCAATCAGACAGAGGCCTTCCTGATCCACTGCCCAATAAGCTCTCACTCCATTCAGGTCGAGAACAGGGGCGGCATGGGCTGCGGCCTCTCCTCCCAGGTCTCTGTACTGGTCCCGCACATCGAAGCCTAAACTGAAGAAAATGTTGCTCCAGATGAACATCTGTTGTCGTGGTTCTTCACTAGGGTTGATAGGCATCACGTTACCATCTACCACTGCCATGGCTCCTCGAGTGGCAGTGCTCACAAAATCGCTGTTAGCCTAAAAAGTCAGTAAAATGTGGGCTTTATTGGTCTAGTTATTACATACAGGTTATTAGATACTAGTTATTAGATATAGGTTTTTCCGAAGTCAGATTTGGTTTTTAGGTTCTGCTGGATTGGTTTAATTTTCTAAGGGCCTGTTTACACCTAGTTTTCAATGATTTGATCAAAAGTGAACACTAAATACAGGTGTAAACAGGTTTAAAATGTTTTAAAGCATGTTCACTTTGAATCAGGGAGTAGAAAATGTATTTGTGGGGATTGCTTTATACGCCACAATCACTTCTATAGTGATGCTGATAGAGAGTCTGATTGGAGAGGCTCTATATCAAAATCAAATTGTCACATGAGATACATTTATGATGCTTGTTAAAGGCTTAGTTCACCCCAAAATTAAAATTATGAAATTAAAGCGTATACATACGTTGTAATACTCTGTGGTGAAAGATGAAAGGTGAAAATGGTGAAAGATGTAACTCGGTGGAGAATAATAGTTGAGTAATTTATGTTGTTTTTGTATTCTTTGAGCCACTAATGTCACATGGACTGTTTTACTCATGTATTTGCTAAGGATCATTTCAGTTGTATTGCTGTTTATGGAGGGTCAAATAGTTCCCAGAGTTCAGCAAAAATATAACTTATTTTCCCGAAGATGAACTTATAGGTTTTATAGGTCTTATAGGTTTGGAATAACATGAGGGTGAATAATTAATGACATAATTTTACGTTTGTCACTGCAACTTGTCAGTTGAATACGACATGATAAGTGGTTAAAATACCTTAAAAATAGCTCGGTCCCTCATAAGACGATCAGTCACAGTTTTCCTAGGAAGCTCTCTTGTGGTCTGAAGTTCTTCATTCCAGTCCCGGGCCTTTGTTCAACACAGAGGAATTAATTAAAATCCGTTTGTGTAACTGGCCTGTGTGCTGACTGGCTTGTGTGCATGTTTACCTGAGCAGGCACATGTTCTTCGCAACCAAGGCGGAAGGAGCTGACATCCTCTGCTCGAACACAATCCATAGTGTGGTCAAGTGCTGGAGCAGTCCAGCTGAACACTTGGAAAGGTGTAGCAATCCTTTCAAAGGGGTGTGTGCACCCTCTAAAATTAGAGATACGTTAAGAGTTCAATCATTTTGAAAGTAAATTTTGTACGACTATAATTTTATTCAGACCAGTACATATTTTGCAGGTCAACAAGACTTAAACATTTCCTATATTAATAAATGCATTTCCTCAATAAATAAACTGTTGTAATTTTTAGATCCATTACGATTTTTTGCATCTTTGCACTTTCTTCTCTAAAGTCTCAGTACTTTTATTAAAAAATGTATTTGTTTATTCTAATTTACTATGATTATCATTAGATTTTATTGGTTTGATTAAGTTATAATGTATTAAATATTACAATAATTGTTTTGTATTACATAATATATTTCTGATATTTTAACTTGCGTATTTAAACAAATATCATAAATGTTTTATCTAGACTGTGTGGATTTTACCTGAGTAAAATATAAGTGCAGTACCCATGCTTTGGCTTAGTTTTTTTTTGTACTCTTTTATTCTTTTTGAAAATTGGCGTACCTCCTTTTCAGCAAAGCACTGAAGTTCTTCTTAAAAACTGGACTGATATGACCCAGGAGATCCAGCAGAGCGTGACTGAGGACACTAGGATTGGCTGGTTTGGGGTTAAAGCTGTAAGCTGTAGACCTGAGTAACCCAGATTTTAAAAATAAATTTCTATTTATCTTTGAGGGAAAGAATCATTTGGAAGACTGCACTCAGTAACTCACTGATTTACGTAGAACCCTCGCGTTGATGCTGTTACACTGAAGTGTCTGTCTTCCATGGTGACCACGTTGAGGTACATGAGGTCTCCATGCATCTTTCTGTTTCCAGGAGGGGGATTCCAGCTACTCATGGTCAGAACCTTCAAGCACTCTGAGGACTGTTTCAGAGATGAACAAATGCATATTATCATCTTTAACCCAAAAATTATTACCATATAGCACGTTAATGCAATTGCTGTCACAGAACATTTAATTATTACCTTTCCCAAATTTGTATGAGGTAGCAGGGGTACCAGCAAATGCTCCTTAGAGCCAGGAATGATGTGATTTGGAGGGCTGCAGCTGATCTGCTTCAACCCATCACTTCTTCGCTTAGGTTTGCTATTCTCTGGGAATTAAATTAAATTAAACTATTATGAAGCCACAACACTAGTATTGCAATCTGACTTATATTGTTGATGTGTCTCCGTTATATGAATGTGACTTTAAGACTGGTATCTTACCTACTGTATTTCATCCTAAGACTCGTATCTTACCTTCCAGACATTCTTCAGTGACACAACTGAGAAAGGATGGTGAGCTGCCCTCAACTCCATTATAGCCATCAGTAAGGTCAAGGCTCTTTAAAAGGTCTCTGATGTGGTGTAAATGGATACGTACTTCTCGAACAGTGTAAGGCTCTTAGTCATATTTAAAGGGGGAGAAAGAGCAAAAATTTAGGCAGTTAATGGTGCTAATGGTATATAATATGTATGCCTAAAATTTAAGATTTCAACCATTCTTTTTTTAGGTGAAGTTTCCAGTGTAGCTTACTTGGCCAACTACGATGATCTGATTTAAGGCCAAACTAATGCAAACTCTCTTTTGGCATTAAACAACTACTGCCAGAATTTAGTGATGAAAAGGTTTGGACAGTTGTTTTTGAGGCTGACCTTGTATGTATGCATTTGTAGGAATTTCCTTCTCACACACAAAATTTGTGTGAGGATAAGGATAGTTCACCCCAAAATGAAAATTCATAATTTATTCACTCTCCACTTGTTCCAAACCTGTATGAGTCGCTTTCTTCTGTCGAACACAAAAGAGGGTAACCAAACAGTTGATGTAGCCATTAACTTTTATTTTTCCATAATACAGAAAACTATGGCTACGTCAACTGTTTACTACAATTTCACCAAAAATGAAAATTCTGTCATTAAATACTCCGTAATGTCGTTTCAAACCCGTAACACCTTTGTTCATCTTTGTAAAGAAAATTAGATATTTTTGATCAAATCCGAGCGTGGCCGTAATTTTATGAAGCTACAGAATACTTTTCTGTGCGAAGAAAACAAAATGTCAGAGAACATTTCATTTCATTAAAAACACCTTAAATTGTGTTCCAAAGATTAGTGAAAGACTTATAGGTTTGGAACAATGTGAGGGTGAGTAATTAATGACAGTTGCTAATTTGCGCTGCTCTTACTAAATTGCATTGGTCTTTATGAAAAGTTGGCTGCATCTCGTGCTAATTTACACTGTTCAGTAAATTTAGTCCTTAAAAGGAATATCTTCTTGGCTAATGTAAGACTTGACGTACGATGCAAGAAGCCGGAACTCGGCTCTCTTAGGGAAAAGACGGAAGTTGGCTATTTATGTTATCATTTGAAAACAAAATTATGGCTGCTATCCACGAGCATTACCAAGCTTGGAAGAGCCAGGATGAATGTGTAAAAAACTGTGTTCGTCTGAAAGAAGACCACCTAAGATGGCTTGGAGGTGAGTAAAAAAATGCTGTAATTTTCATTTTTGGGTGAACTATTCCTATCGGGTACATTTTATGGCCTCACCCTCCACAACTCTCAGAATGGAGCCCTCCTGAAGACCTGGTATAGATCTAAGGTGGGTAAAATTATCAAGAGTTACTCCATTGAGCTGCAGGGAGAAACAGGTACGACGACACGTCTCCTCTCGGTCCATCAAAACTTGCTTAATTTCCTGCACCATTGCTAAAGGTGACACCTTGAGCCCAGCATAAACAGACAGATAGACAAACAGATAAATATCAGCTATATCTACGCATACAGAAAGCAGATTTGTTTGAAGTACTGTAAGTGACAAGCCTTCACCTGGAAGTCAGTGGGTTCTGTTCCAGGAGCCTGGATCTTCACCGTGAACCCTGCATCCTCAGATGGGTCCATGTCCGGAACAACAGGAAACTCTTGTTTTTTGCTGTCACACTGAACTTGTTCAGTCAGGTTGTCTGCTTTGGTGTCTAGCACATGGCCTCTGAACATGGTGTCAGGGCTGGATGCTTGTATTTTAGAAAAGAGAAGAATATAAATCACATGTAGATTACTAAAGAGTTATGAAAGGTTTGGTATGAACTAAAGCCTACCTTGAAACAAGTTTTATCTGCACTACGATACAAACATCTAAAAGACCTCTTATAACTGTGCATTAAAGGGTTAGTTCAGCCCAAAATGAAAATTCTGTCATTAATTACTCATGCCCATGTCGTTCCAAACCCATAAGACCTTTGTTGACCTTCGGAACACAAATGAAGATAGTTTTGATGAAATTGGAGAGCTGTCTGACCCTCCTTAGACAGGAACACAACTGAAATGTTCATGTGACATCAGTGACTCAACAAAAATAATTATTATAATTATTCATAATTCGCTCAACCATTTTTCTCCTCCTAGTTACGTCTTCTGACATTTTAGAGAGTATCAAAACACATGTGCACACTTTACCCTAAACAACGCTTATTACGTTTATTGTACAAGCTTTCTCCCCAAACATACCAAATGCTAATTATGTCACATACATAGTAATCTCAAAAATGGCAGAAGACATAACTCATGGGAGAAGAATGGTTGAGTAAATTATGTTATTTTTGTTTTCTTTGAACAAAAAGAAGTATTCTCATAGACGTGCAAAAATGAAGTTGAGCCACTAATATCACATGGACTATTTTACCAGTGTTTCTGGACCTGGATCTTTTCAGTTGTATTGCTGTTTATGGAGGATCAGATAGCTCTCGGATTTCATCCAAAATATACTAATTTATGTTAAGAAGATAAAAAAATGTCTTACAGGTTTGGAACAACATGAGGGTGAGTAATTAATGACATAATTTTCATTGAAGACCAGATATAAATTGAGATGTGTCTCAGCTATCCTTAACACACACACACACACACACACAAAAGTAATCATTGACAGGATTTTCATTTTGGAGTGAACTAACCTTTTAAGTGAGAATTAAAGAAATCCTAATATAAAAAAAACAGGAAGATTAGCATGCACAACTAAATACCCAGTATTTGCAATACTAATAATGAAAAAACCCTGTTATATTACTGTATACCCTGTACCCCTAGACAGAATACAAACCTGTAATATTGGGAGTACCCAGGAACAGTTTATCAACCACAAAAAGTGTGAAGCGTTCTGTCTGATCCTCTCTTTGTTCTACCTGTGTCACAGCGAGGGTTGTCTGGTCAGAATCCCGCAGTGATAACCCTGTGCTCTGCTTTAGAGCTTCCAGGTCCCACTGCATCTGTTCTACTTCCATCTTTTTCCACATCAAATCCTGGTCCATCTGTGATAGGCTTTGCTCCATCTCCCCTAACTCATGCTCCATCAGCCCAGAGCTTATGTCTGTAATGTCTTGTTGTTTTACATGAGATATTTTCTTCTCCATACAAAGAAGAAGCTCAGCAGTTGTAGTAGCATTCTCATTAGCATGCTCTGGCTTTATAATATCCATCTCTAGTGTCTCATAATTCTGTGCATTTTGCTCTGTGTCTGGTCTTTGGGAGTCATCCGGTTGTGCTAAGAGTTCCAAGATTTGTGCTTCACTTTGTGTCTTTTGAAGCAAAGGACGTTCACTTGTAATGCCGTACGCAGGGTGCATCTTTATCGCATCAAGAGGTGTTTGTGCTGCATTGTTTTGTTCATTCAGTAGTTTCTTGTCCTGTTCTTTTTCAGTGTGTATTATATTTACTCTCAATTGCTCCTTAGGTTCTTCACGTTCAGTGAACTGCTCTGTTTGAGTCCAACCGTCTTCTCTCTGACTCTCTTCACTTTGTGAGGCATCCAGTGAAGATGCAGCAAGCACAGGAATGCTAACAGGACCAGAAAGTGAATCACTTACCATAATATCTGCAAATAGTCCCATGCCATGAGATTTACAAGTATCTGCTTCTAGCCCATGAGTGCATATTCGATTTTGAGCAGCAGGTATCTGGTACAGGGACGACAGAAGGGGCCATTCATCCCCTGTGGAACATAATTGATTTAGACCGGTAATGTTTGTGCTTGGCGGCCCCACCAGCTCTTTATTTCTCTCTCTTCCATTTCGTAGATTGCTTTCATAAACTCCTTCATCCGTTTGAACATCTTGTGCTTCCCCCCTCGTCACCAACAAGAGTTCCAAAGGCTGAATCGAGTCCCCTCTGACCTGAAGATTGCTGCTAAGTACAATGTCTGGGAACAGGAGATGATCTTGGTCCAGAACAGGAGAGGCCAGTAGGTCAGCTGAGGTTCTTGAAGGAGAAAGACTTTCTATATCACTATTCTCCCGCGATAGCAGCAGGGACTGTTCCTCGATCTGGTTCCCAACTCCTTTTGCAGTAACAAACTCGGATACTTTACGACAACAGTACAATATGTTCCCCATTTTGTCTGTTTGTTTGCAAAAGAGCAAAATAACTGTAATTTTGCACCCCAAGAAATAAAGCTTACTGCGATTCACCTAATAAGAGCTCATTTAGCTTTAAAATGACCTTGGCTGCTACAAAAACCTTGCTTTGTTGGTAAATCTTTAAGACAAGCCTGACAGACAGTTGACATACCCAATTACCAAGTCTGGCAACTCTGCAATAGCTTAAACATGTTCTACACAGTGAATACAGTAAAGACATTCAATTTTTGTGCATGCCAAAAATTACTAAAAGGATGATTTATGCATAGATGAACTGACGGATTAGGTGATAGTAGTAGCCTATCTCCTATTAATTGAGGTAAAAGTTAACAGCAGAAGAAATATTGCATAGATTAAAATCAAATAGCTGATTAAAAAACACAAACACACATTTTTACAATGCAATTCAAACTAATCGATTAATACATAATATTAAACATGCAAGCATTTTCTCACTGTTATATTCCTTCATAAATGTGCACGCTGTCCATCTGCCCCATAAATCTCTATAAAATCACAGGTAAGCAGAATAGCTTGTCCCAAGCTGAGGTGTCCCTCTCTCCACAAAACGCAACACAATTCAATAGTGCCTTCTCCTCTGCCCTTCATCCTGTGTCTCATGAACCCCTCCATCTCCCCCCACACATCCTCTATTCCCGGAGGGAGGCGTCGCGGCGGAGTTCACCGCATCCCATTCCTCTTCCAGAGAAATCGCAACTCATTTCTTCAGTTTCACCGAACGAAAAAGCACATGACATGCCTCCTTGAATCCACGCCAGATCGCACATTCGCTCGGGAGCCTTCTATTTGATCCGCGCTCCGGTGGAGTGCGTTGCTCGGCGATGCACCTCTCTGCTGTCCGCTCCGAATCAGCTGCTGGCTGGAGCGTCGCTATGACATAGCGCTGCAGCACCGGAGGAATGTGCAGGACCTGTTTGGAAAAGCTACAACACTCGAAGTGGAAGAAACGAAGCACCTTAAGAATACTAAACGAGCAGAAGTAGTGCGCATCGATTTTGTTGTAAGCTTATCGATCTTCTCTTTGTCTGTTTCTGTTTGTTTTCCCCCACTCAACCTTATTTGCGGTTTTGAAGCTCACCTTTACTCGCTGCGCATGCGCGCATGCTACTAACTTTCGCTAAACTGCCCTTTTCGATTCATGTCGATACAATCCACGTTTATTGTAGATTGAATTAATAATATTTATATTACTTTGTTAGGAACCAGAATACCTCTTTAATTTCTGTAATACAGCCCCATAAAAAGCATGCATGAATGTAATACAAATTTACTTAAGTTTTTTATGGTTCATCTGTAATTCTTTGGTGCTTATTATTAGTGTACTATTTATTTTCCATGTAGCATCAATAATTGGCAAATTATTTGGTCAGGTAAATACATCTGGTAGATACATTTTTGTTGTTGTTGTTTACTAATCCTATTTTATAGGATTTTATTTAGCTTCTGCCACAATCAGAACATTTGCAGAGAAAAAATAATTAGATATTTTATATTTGTAGTGTTTTCTGCAACATTCCAGAACATTTTGGGAAAATCATCCAACGTACACTTCTGAAGTTTTGGACAAAAAGTAACAAAAGTGAAACAAAACTTAGAAATCTGTTTCACAGTGTAATGTAGCTATTTATTCATTTATGTTATTTTCATTTATGTTTATTTATACAGTGGGTTTTTATTTTTATTTTTTATTTTTCTAGCTTTTCTTGTCCCAGCACTCAAAAATCTGTGAACATACTGGGAGGAACTTCCTAAATATGTAAATAAACAGAACAAAGAACAACAAATACGAACAGTTTTTGTAGTATTTAATAAATAAACCATGTTTCACTTTATACATATATTCAATACATCATAAAGCTCTTTTCAAATAGAGACGGAGAGACCAAAAACACAAAAGCAATATTATATACCTGTTTACCTGCATCTGCCCTCCCTGTTTTTCTAAAGTGTGTCTAATGTGATCAGAATAATTCATTTCATTGACACAAATGATGACTGCATGAAAACTCGTTTATAGAGTGTTCTGGATTCAACAAAGAAGACACATTTCAAAAAGGGACATCACAATGTATGTTTCAGGTGCTCTGTAACTTTCCTTACAACTTGGAGTCATTTAAGTCGGGAAGTTTCTAGAATGCAGCAGGTTCTGGAAGTCCCATTCACTTTCTCCATAGGGGAATGGATTTTTAACAATAACATATAAAAGACAGAGCTATGAGATTGCAAATCAGTGGTATATGTTTTTGTATTTCTCTTACTTTTGTATCATCATCAATTTTCTTTGCTTAAAATCAAACTTTAATGTTTGTGATTCACCTCTGGTTTGGCTCATAGCTTATATCTCTTAAAGAAAGACTTTTTAAAGGTGCAGTATGTGATATCGACAGCTAGCAGTTGACACGGGTAAGGCGGACCAAATTCAAAATACTGCAGGTTGCCAGATTGACGACACAAAACACGAATGAGCACAATGATAACGGAGGCCAACGAGCCTTACACTCTAAACTGATGAGTTGACTTAGCTATGTTTTAATAAGCCTCTGTTCATATTGGATGCCAAGGCTTTTTAGGCAGGGTAGAATCTGTGAACTCTGACCCATTTTGTTTGCTCACTGCAATACTTCGAGGGTTTCCAGTAACTGGCAACCAGGTGTATCAAAGTACTATCAGCAGTGGCCAGTATCACACAGACCAAAACAAAACACGCATTTCAAAGCAGAACAACTGGCTGTAAGTTTTTTCCTACATACCTGCGAACATATTATGGTCATTTTATGCTTTAGCACAGTGAAAATTGCATACAGCACCTTTAAAAAAAACGCTATGAACTCCAGGACAAAATGAATTGGAAAAATCCCTCCAGAACCGAGGCCACTGTTGCCCTTTATAACTCGGTTGTCTCTGGTCCAATGTCCTCCCTCAATGGTCGGTCTCTGAATCTACCTATTCGGGCTTCTGGCATCCTTGAAAGACCACCTTCTCTCCAGTGACCTCCAAGTGACCTGTGCAAGGGGAGAAGCCTATGTCTGAAAGGATAAAGGAAAAGGGCGGGATCGGGCATTGGGCGTGCCTCTTCAGGCCCAAGCACTCTTTCCCGGGGCACGCACTCCCTCGCTCTTTCTGATCTTCGCACCCTTCCTGAAGCTCGACTTTGACGTGGACTTTCCGCTGTTACTGGAGATGTCCACGGAGAATTTGCAGTCCATTCTGATTCCTGTGTGACGGTAAAAGAATAAGACACATGCCTCCGATTATGAGCAAATCCAGCAGTAGCTTCCTACCTGCATGGTGCCTCCTTCATCCTCTTCTTCTTCATCCTCTTCTTCGTAGTCTTCTGTCTGGTGATAGAGTCGAAAGTGCGCTGAATGCAGTTGGAAGGAGAGCTGAGCGGCCAGGTCAGTCTGCTTGCGGAGGTCACGACTCAGCGTTGTAATCTTATGACTGCGTCGTTTCAGCTCCTCCAGGAATCGCCGCTCTTCATCTCGAAGTCGAACCTGCAGCGCGCTCGCGAGTGCCCCTTTTTTCCGTAGCTCCGTCCGCAGCTCCACCAACGTGCTTTCCTGCTCAGCCAAATGCTGCTCTGTCTCCAGTAATCGTGCCTGCAGAAGCTCTTCCTCCAGTTCGATATCTGTAATAACATGTAGTTGAGGGAACATGTGGGAATGACTGGAGTCTTGCGATATCTGATACTCACCTTCTTGGCTTCTTACTGGTGGTCTTTCACTTAGATCACAACTGAGCTCTGTAATCATATACACAGAGAGGGAAGTTAACAGACATGGGAGTGCCGAGAAAGTATATTTAAGGTTTCTGATGCTAAGGACATCCAAATGTGACCATACTGTTGTGAGGGACCCCTTGCTATAACATATAAATGCAGCTATATATTTTCTATGTAATAAAAACGAAACAAAAAACTTTTCCCAAAATTAAATAATTGGCTTTTATATTGTCATTGCAATAAAATGTTCACTATAACATATTTTATTAATATTTATTAGCTTTGGCTGCCCTGAAAAATATGTTTTTTAATATTTGACCTCTGTGTAGTCATTTAAAATACCTGAGTTGGTCATACATTACATTTTCCCTTTACATTACATGTTTTTCGGAGTGACTGAAAATGTAAAGAAATATAAAACAACATTTTTTTAAAATGTACTGTAGAAAGTCATAAAGGTTTGGAACAAATGAGGATCTAAGTAAAAATAATTATTAATTAAGATGCTTTAAAATAATGTGAATTGCTAAACAAATAAAATCTACTTTACTTGTTTTGACTTAAAGTCGACCGTTTCATTGACAAAACTTTGCTTTCTTACGAAATCATAGTAAATTAAGTGCAAAGTCGTGTATTAGGTTTCATGATCTCTATATTTGAGAATCTGTGGAATGAAAATAAGTAACAAACCATTGCATCTTTTCTTCAGGTTGCGAATCTCTAGCCGTAGACCACTCAGGAGGATCCGGTGCTCCTGCTGCAAAAATGCTACATTACGCTCAACGCTCTCCACCTGCTGGGTAAGTGTGGATCTATCCATGGAAGTCTCCTGGTATTGGTGGGTTATAGCACCTATTTACAATAAAGATAATTTTTTTTGTCAGTACAAAGTAAACACGTTCTTTATTTAGGCTGAAGCGCATTGATTTCCATTAACCATTCCCCTTTAACCGCCATTCTGAAGTGAGCTAGAGATAGTGAGGCGATGCTTAAAAAAAGCCCCAGTCTATATTTTTTCTTGTTTAATATATATAGAGTGTTTGCCCACTTTTCAGTGTATTTTTCACATTCGTATTTCCCACATTCGTATTTCCCAAAGGGTTTTTTTATATTTATTTTTCCCAGTTAAAAAAAAGAGACACAAGACATGAAACAGATGTAAGGTGAATCACAACATTGATTTGAAGCAGAAAAAAAAATAATTGGAAACTGGACAAAACTGTACTGAAAATTAAAGTGGGATTGAGACAAAAATGCCATCAACATGGACCAAAACTTCACTCAAATGTAAGGTAAAGGGGCAAAAATTTTTCCACTAAATCTATTATGACTGACAACATTAACATGAAATGTGAAAATAAAATTAAAAATGTATTTCTGTTTACATTGCATCAGTTTTTTTTTTTTGCAGCATTAAGCAGTGCCTGCACTGACTGAATTCTGCACTATTCTGCGTATTTTGTCATTGTAAACAGCACAGTGCATAAATAAGATTCATTCTGCAGTGTAGACAGCTTCTGGGTAAATTCCAAATGGCTGTTTTTCACTTCAGGAAGGGAAAGCTATTTAGGTACGTTCCAAATGAAAGTGGACAGCTGAATCCCTTTACAAAGGGCCTTTCTAGAAGTCCGCTGGCAAAGGCAACATGCAGTGTCACTACATGGAAGTGATTTCCGTTTGTGTTCACTAGATCTTGAATACAGCCACATTTTTCGACTGAACTTTGCCTAATCATGAGTAATGCAGTTTTTCACCAGGGACTTGCTGAACATGTTTATTTAAATAGAAAATAAATAGATATAATCCAGATATCTTCAGATTAACAAGTTTGTAGCTCACATTGGTCTTCAATATCAGTTCCCTCACTATGGAGAAAAATAATGGAAATTTTACTCCCAGAATCTGACTATTGCAGTGCCACTTGGTTTGAATGGCAATTTTGTTTTAATACAAAAGTATACATTTTTACACATTCCAAGATTTTCTTTCTGGCCACTTTATGCACCAATAACACTATTTCAAACGGCTCACCGTGGGTCTTAATATGCCTCTTTTGTTACAACTTCAGCAGATTCAGGTTATAATCAGCATTATGTCATTGGTACATCCGGGACATTCAGACCCAGGAAATGCGTAACGGCGACAGGAGCATGTAAACATCGCAATCTATCGTCTTTAAGGCGAATATATATTGGCAAACCAAGGTGTTTTCTTCGCGAAAAAGCACACAATCCTCATGTCGATGTCTTAATTAATCCTTTACTATGTTCATTCCGTTTTCACAGCGATTTCAACAATAACTACCCACCCATCAACCTTCACGCACTGATCCATGGAATATGTCAACAAATGATGGATTAATTAAGTGTTTACGACACACTTGATTACCGACAGCCGATTCTGCGGAAACGTACGCAAATAATATCGTAATGGTTATTTTTTTTCATCCTTACAGAGCTGACAATCTTGACCATTTGCTTTAAACTAACTTGCTCCTGCGTTATCACGACGTCTTGAAATCACCGCACCGCGTCTCAAGGTCAGCAATCTCGATAAACACGCTGGTGATTCGTGACGCTTTGTAATGCTACTTACGATTTGACCGAACAGATGAATGATGCGGGACACCTCCAGTGCAAAGCATCGCCACCAAAGGAGTGCGTCAGGGACACGAAAGGGTTAGTTAGCCATCTGCCATATCCATCCCAACATCTCGTTTATTTAGCCAATGAAGTTGGCCGAAGTGGGAAGAAGTCCTTAAGTTTTGCGTGATTTACAGCGCGGTGACTGCGAGCGCGTGCTCAAGGACGACGAGACATGTGATCCGGCTTTGTGTGGAATCTTGAGAAAAAAACACTGCCACTATAGGCAATTCAATTATTAATGCTAAACAATCTACTACGTGTTTTTATATATGAATATACCGGGCATGAGTTGGAAATACAATATCAAATGCGCATAGATCCATATTTATATAAAAAGTGATTATATGTTTTTACTGCCCATGCTGAAAGTTGGCATTTGGCAAAACATTTTCAGTGATCCGTTTATGATTAGCTTCTGTTAAGTTATTTCATCATGTTCCTCACATAAGTTTTACTTTTGCAGTCCTGCAGAGACTTGAGCTTTATATGTTTTGTGCAGCTGATATTACAACGAACGAATGCAGTCACATTCATAGAGACGGCAGCACGCTATAATTAGGATCAAAAGATATATTTTCAAACGCATTATTTATAACTCTCTATGACTTTACTAGCAGAAATCCTATATATAGCCCCAGAATTATCATATGTGCAGGACTGAACGAAAAGAGTGAGGACATTCACACTCCTGGGAGTGTTTTCTCTTCACTTAATCAAATGTACCTGAATTGTTTATAGCGCCTCATTCAGTCCTGGCCCCATTTACGTTTATTAATTGTTGATCATTCTATACATGCACACACACAAGATAATGAAATTCAGATTTAATAAGGAACATAAAACATTGCATTAGCTTATAAAGGACATATTCAATGACACACACACACACCGACCACTTTATTAGGCATACCTTGCTAGTACCTTTTGCCGTCAGAACTGCCTTAATCCTTCGTGGCATAGATTCGTCAAGGTACTGGAAACATTCCTCAGAGATTTTGGTCCGTATTGATATGATAGCATCACGCAATTGCTGCAGATTTGTCAGCTGCACATCCATGATGCGAATCTCCCGTTCCGCACATCCCAAAGGTGCTCTACTGGATTGAGATCTGGTGACTGCGGAGGCCATTTGAGCACAGTGAACTCATCGTCACGTTCAAGAAACCAGTCTGAGATGATTAACGCTTTACGACGTGGCGCGTTATCCTGCTGGAAGCAGCCATCAGAAGATGGGTACACTGTGGTCATAAAGGGATGGACATGGTCAGCAACAATACTCGGGTAGGCTGTGGCGTTGACGCAATGCTCAATTGTTACTTTTGGGCCCAAAGTGTGTCAAGAAAATATCCCTCTCACCATTATACCACCACCACCAACCCAAAGGCAGGATGGATCCATGTTTTCATGTTGTTGACGCCAAATTCTGACCCTACCATCCGAATGTCGCAGCAGAAATCGAGACTCATCAGACCAGGCAACGTTTTTCCAATCTTTTATTGTCCATTTTTGGTGAGCCTGTGCGAATTTTAGCCTCAGTTTCCTGTTCTTAGCTGACAGGAGTGGGGCCGGTGTGGTCTTCTGCTGCTGTAGCCCATCCGCCTCAAGGTTCGACGTGTTGTGCGTTCAGAGATGCTCTTCTCCATACCTCGGTTGTAAAGAGTGTTTATTTGAGTTACTGTTGCCTTTCTCTTAGCTTGAACCAGTCTGGACATTCTCCTCTGACCTCTGGCATCAACAAGGCATTTGCGCCCACACAACTGGATATTTTCTCTTTTTCTGACCATTCTCTGTAAACCGTGGAGATGGTTGTGTATGACAATCTCAGTAGATCAGCAGTTTCTGAAATACTCAGACCAGTCCGTCTGGCACCATCAACCAAATACGTAGATACGTTTCTTTTTTTTTTGGATGGAAGAATAATTAGCCTTTTAATCTGATCCAGGATGTCTGATATTTAAGAAATTTTATGGTGCATCAAAATAGGCAATAACTCGATCATTTTTAGCTGCAGCTTGATGTTTACAAGTTTAAGAATTTTTCATTTACTTATTTTTCATTTTCAGCCATCCAGCAGCTCTAAGTAAGGTCAATTCTGCCCTCTAGTGGGAAATTGCTAAAGCTCACCAGTAAATGATTTTTCATGGCGGGAAAATATTTGTGTAAGTTTACATTTTTGAAGAATTAAACTTGTGCGTGTTCCATTTAGACAAATGCTTTTATAACTGAAGACAAAATCAGGAGAAAAGTTACAATGATGTGCGGCATAAACAGATAAAGAGCAAACTTCCTGAAATACATCGGCTTCCTACAATCATCAGAACTCACTACAGAAAGGTTAAAGCCAGGGTTTGTTTCAGTGTGGCATCATGAATCTAAAGAGTTGTCCCTGATTTGTGTGACAAATGAAATCATGCTTGTTTTTATGTAATGTTTTACTGATTTTTTTTTTCATCATCTATAGACCACTGTATTTACCTTTATGTAACTAAAATGATTTTTTTGTCTAATATAGTGGGCGACAATAAATTTAAACAAAACAACTAAAACTACAAAACAAATGAAATACTGTGTCAACAGGAGAAGGTTGCTTATGAAGAAAGTTCATGGCAGGGTCTCTAAAATCCTTTCTAGGTTTTTTATAAGTGTCATAAGTGTCAATTTTCAAAATTGAGATGTAAACATCATCTGAAAGCTGAGATACAACTATTTGAAAATCTGGAATCTTAGTGTGCAAAAAAATAAATAAATAAAAAAAATTAAATACTAAAGAAATTGCCTTTAAAGTTGCCCGAAATAAAATGGCAATGCATATTACTAATCAAAAACTTAAGTTATAATATATTTATCATTATAAAGATTATTACTTTTTTTATTTTAATATACTTTATAAAAGAATGACATATAAGTCAGGAAAAGAACATGATTTATTCAAAATAGAAAGTATAAGAAGTATAAAGAAAGATTGTTGTTGTGGAACTAACTTTGAAATAAAATATAAAAGTGTCCCACACTCTCAGAAATAAAGGTACAAAAGCTGTTCACCTTTTGGTACCTTAAAGGTACATATTAGTACTTATTTGAACCTAACAGGTACAACATTTTGAAAAGGCACTGCCCCAGTGACAGCTTTTGTACCTTTATTTCTGAACCAGTTAAACAGGTGTTTATAGAAGCATTTTTTGAAAAATATATTATTTTTTGAAAATATTATTAGAGTTGAGCAGTTTAAAACTTATTCTGTGATGATTTATGTCACTTTTATTTCACCAGCGGCAAATCAAAAAGTATCCCAACTCATCCAGCAATAATATATTATAGTAGTATAGTCAAAAAATAATTTTAGCGTGTTTATAATACATTTTCTCTCCTGTCATTTGCCTATAAATTATTTTGGGGGAAGTAAGAATTACATTCTATACTTGTATACATTGGAAATAACTTAATGTCAGAAATAATGTTTTGCTGAGCAGTTGTAAAAATATTATAAATCAAAATTTTGATGACATTAGTTTTTCTATTTTAATCATTTAAAACACATTTGCATACAGTTCGATGTCACTAATGGTCAAAACAATTAAACAAAAAATATTTCTATTTTGTTCAACTATTACCAATAATTTAAATGAGTAATTATATCAACAAATATGCTGCAGTTCTTAGCCCAGTTTGATATAACCCAGTAATATTTAATGCATTTTATGATGTTGATATCAAAACATGGATAATATAGTCTTCCTCTTAGCTAAATGACACATTTAATTGTGACTTCAAAACGACTCAGACAAAAAATGATCTAAAAAATAGTCGGAATAACCTATAGATCACGCTACCAACTACAGTTTTCGTTACGTAATCTGTAACCAGCAATGGACTACAATTTGTATGAGCATAGGATAGTCTATACTAAGTTCTTTTTTGTCAGTTTAAACTCTTTAAGGTCAGTTTAGATGAATTGTATCTTGAAGGGAGCGTATGAACAGGAGTGTCAGTGTTTTAGAGAGAGGTGCAGAGTCACGCACTTTGCCCTGTGCTCACATCTATTGTTGCGTGCTGCTTGCTCAGCCGTTCTCTCTCTGTTGTTTTACCACAACAAATGGCTTTCCTCTTCAACTAAATGCTCTCTTTTCACTTTACGCAATCTCACCGGCTTTTGGAAACTCAATTTCATTTTTCCCCCCCACCCCAAAACGCTAAATTCGGCCCCACTTTTTTCGGACTTACCAAATTCATGATTGAGTCTGAGCATCCGAATGATGAAATGCCTAAAGGTCAGGTCTGGGCTCCTGGGTTAGGGACTTGTGAACCGCTCATTATGGTCATGACAGCCGTCCAGAGAGTTTGAGTGTATTGACAGCGGTCCAGAAAAAGGATAGCTTTTTAAAAACATTTACTGGAGAAAATCCTCCCTTACTGATCAGTTTGTGATGTCTGAGGTGCAATCAGGTAAGCATCCAATCATTTGTTATATTATTATTTTCTCTTGTTGCTTTCTGCAATATATTATATATATATATATATATATATATATATATATATATATATATATATATATATATATATATATATATATTATCTAGTTTTTGTTCATACGTGTGAGTGTTGTGTATATTTGTGCTGTCAAACGATTAATTACTATTAATCGTCTGAATTGCCATTTAATCACATCCAGAATAAACGTTTTTGTCTGCATAGTATTTATTTATTATGCATATGTAAATGAACAAACACGCTTTCATGTATATATTTCAGAGATATGTTACGTTTATATATTAAATATATTTATGCATAATATAAAGTTTATGAATATACATATATACATGTAAAAACATGAACATATTTTTAAAGTGTGTATTTATATATACATAATAAATATACATAGTACACACAAACATATGTAAATGCAAACCTTTATTTTATCACAATAGATTTTTTGACAGCATTAGAATATATAAAAACATATGTTTTAAAAATATTTGCATGTATATGTTTATAGTGATATGACTGATGTTATATATTTAATATCTAAACAACATTTTACAAATATATACATGTGACTGTATTTGTAAATACATAATAAATGCACACAGTACACAGACATATATTATGTAAGCAAAAACCTTTATTTTGGATGGATATAACCGCGATTAATCATTGCCTGGCATTGAAGAGAATACCATGTAAATACATTAATTTCATTTAATATTTGGTCTGGGCTGTTATGGTTATAGGTTTAGTGGCTGGTTTGGAGCCAGAGGAAGAGGTGACAGATGTCGTATGTGACGAGGCAGAACTCAAAGATGGAGAGTAGGTTCCACATAAATGCTTGTCATTTTCATTTTTAATATTAATAAGATTTAATAAGACACTAATTTAAATTCAATCATATTATAGACTTGATATAATATTTTATTTATATTATTAAATGCAGTTTTCATTTTTAATATTACATATTTTCAATATACATAGTTTTTTAAAATATTTTATTACCTTCATTCATTCATTCATGAATATATGTTAAATACATTAATCTAACCCACATCTAAAACTACCTTACAAACTATTAATAAACAACAAATTGAGCGTTTACTGAAGCAAATGCATAGTTAATAGTTAATAGTTAGTTAATGTTGAGAATTTAAAATAATGAAATAATATTGTTTAATTTAATTGCTATTTTTTTTCTGTGCAAAAAATACTTTTATACATTTTTAAAGAAAAGACCCACTAAAACGTCATTCAGCATATTTACAATAAAAATCCATTTATGGCCTATTAAAAGACATTATTTTTACCTCAAATACTAATTTTTTGTATTTTTTATTTATTTTTTTTATACAACACTATGTTACATTTTTCAGTAATATTTTTTATTATTATTTTAAAACAAAATTGCATTTAATATGCTAATATATTTTAATATATACAAGTCAGAATACGCATTTTGTTTGAATTTTTACATGAATATTGTATAACGCTGAATGGCAACGTAACATTATTTTAACCAAATTTTGACATTTTGTTCTTCAAAAACATTATTTGAAACCTTAAAAATAGACACTTGACCTAAATCTAATGTGCTTTCTATGAACATAAAATCACTTTTGTTCTTTTTATTTTAATGCGGACATCTTAAAGTCTTTGACCCACATATAAAGCTGTTGAAGGACACTCGAGTCAAATCAAGGCAACATTATTTATATAGTGCTTTTAACAATACAGGTCGTGTCGAAGACAAAAAAATAAAAAAATGACTGTAAAACTCAAGATGTCTGCATGCGTGTGGTTCTTGTGATCTAGAATGATGGAGGTGGAGGTTGGTGAGCACAATGTTCTTCTGGTACGCTGTGATGGGGTATACAGTGCCATCAGTAACCAGTGCACACATTATGGTGCTCCCCTGAGCAAAGGTAGCTGATTACAACTCTCTTTTATCAATAGAAATCGAGCTTGGTGCTGCTGGCTTCCAGCTTCTAACATGGGAGAAGTCTTGAGAGCTTGTAGTATCGCAGTGTGTTTGCGTTTCTGTGCAGGGGTGCTGTCAGGTCACAGGGTCCGCTGTCCCTGGCATGGCTCCTGCTTCAATGTGAAGACCGGTGACTTGGAGGAGTATCCTGGAATTGACTGTTTGCCCTGCCACAAGGCACGTGTTACCATATGTGACCACAAAACCAGGCATAAGTGTCAATTGTGGAGATTTATACATCATCTGAAAGCGGAATAAATGATGTTTGTTAGCATAGGACTGTATTTGGACGAGATACTCTATGAATATCTATTTGAAAATCACCTTTAAAGTCCAAATGAAGTTCTTAGCAATGCATATTACTAATCAAAAATGATCATTACTTAATATCATATTGATTGTTTTCATAAAAGAAAATTATGTAATTAATTTTCAATTTTGGGTGGACTGTTCCTTTAAGACTGGATTTGTGGTCCAGGGTCACATATATTTCTTGACTGCTTAACTTTAAGAACTAACTTTAACTTTAAGACTTTAAGAATCAAATTTACATCGCACGATGTTATAGATTTGATATAATATTTTATTTATATAAATATATTATATAAATGCCCAGTTTCAGAGACGGGGCTTAGACTAAGTCAGGATTAGGCCATACTTCACTTAAGTAATTTTTTATAAACATGCTTAGAAAAAAATCATCCTTAAACAAAACGTAGGCACTGAAATATTTTAAGATCAGTCAAAGATTCAGTTTAAACAGCTCAGAGTTACATTTTAGGCCTTAGCCTTGTTTGTGAAACTGAGGGAAAGTATACTGTTTTTTAAATTAATAGACAATTTATTAAAGTATATAGACAATTAGCTTGGTAAGAAGTTAGTGCTTTCATACACTATTGACCAAAACCTTGGAATAATTAATTTAGATCATTTAAATAGTTTAGTAGTTTGCATTCTAACATATATAACTGATTCAATCTGTTGTTTTCTTGACAGGTGAAAGTTGAAAACAACAAAGTTTATGTGTCTGTAAAAAAAAGGGTAAAGTATGGGCATTTTATCTTCTACGTTAAATGTATAAAACCAACATTAATACGAGGAAAATTCTAGATGTTAGATGTTAAGAATCTTTTTGTGTGTGTGTGTGCAGATCCAGGGACAGCCTAAAAGAATCAAATGGATGGGAGCCAGAGATCAAGCTGTTTTACACACTGTCATGCTCCTTGGAGGAGGTGAGGGAAAAATGTCTGATGTTCCCTGTATTTGCTGTGTTTTATGAGGGCTTTTTTTTAATGCTGCTGTGTATTCTTGAACGCAGGTGCAGCCTCTTTAATGTGTGCTGAGACGCTACGGCAAGAAAACTACGGCGGAAGGATTATTATGGTATCTAGAGACCACCTCCTTCCGTACGACAAAACCAGACTCAGCAAGGTGAGGCACGAGACCTGTGAAAAATATGTTAAAGTTGCAACTGAGGCTGCATTTGAATAATTCATTAACACGAGTAATTGATTCTGTTTCACTTCACTGCCGTAACTGACCTTTAATGTCTACAATGTACTGTAGGTTACTCCACGCCACATAATGCAGATAAACACTTTAACTCGTGAAATACTGCTTGAACATATGCAATTGCAATGCATTATTCAATAAATTAAAGAAATTAAAATTAAAATGAATTTTGTGCGGAAACTACTGGTTGCGTGTTGGTTGGTGAATATTCAGTATTTTTTATAGTTCTATAGTTCTTAGTCTGGAAAAGATTTTTTTTCGATTTCCGCTGACCTTAGTACATGATGCAATTGCAGAAGAGCTTTCAATAGGAAAAATATTGAAACTCTTTTGTCATTTTTTAAACAAGATGCTTCTGGTCTAATCAGATTCAATGATCTATGCTAAGCTATGCTAAAAGTGCTATCGCCAGACCCGGAGAACGGCTGAATGGATTCAAAAACGGTAAAACTCAACTTTTTAACTCTGAGAGAGTAGTTTTTCAAAAAAAAGTGGAGTTTCCCTTTAGCTATTTCATTTCAGAACAACCCAAACTTGTTTACAATATATATTTGTAAGATATATATACAATGTGCTTATGGTTTAGCCCTAATGAAACATCACGGAAAAGTCGAGCAACACTGACTTAAGCATTACATTACTGACCTTTCTTGTAAAAATAACTCCAATTATCCTTATTTTATTTACAGCATTTCTGAACCAGAATACGCTATATTTGTTTTTGAAACGTGTCAGGGTTTCCAAAATTATACAAAGCATCCCAATTATTTTCAACATTGCTAATAACATGAAATGTTTCTTGAGCACCAGATCAGCTTTAGATTTCTGAGGGATCATGTGACACTGATGTATGGCCACCACAGCATATCTGTTTCACATTTTAAGAAAGTGACTTGAAGGCCACGTATGGTAACCCATATTCAGAATTTGTCCTCTGCATTTATTCCATCTATGTTGCACACACTTTAAGAACACACACACACACACCGTGGACACACACCCAGAGGCAGTGGGTAGCCATTTTTGCTCTGGCATCATCCAGGGAAAAAATGGTGGTTCGGTGCCTCGCTCAAGAGAACCACATTTGAACCATGAGGCTTCAACTATCCGAAAAGCAGGTTTCCGCTGGGGTTCGTACCAGAACCATCTGTGCATAAAAAAGATGTGATAAATGCACCGCAACCTGTTACTATTAACATTAAACCCAGTCTTGTTTTAGATCATGAATGCTGAGAGCGAAAGTCTCCTGATGAGAAGAATGGAATTTTTCCACAAGTATGATATTGAAGTCTGGCTGAAAAAAGAGGTGATAGTTAATCTTGTATTTCTCTCATTTATACCAATGATCATACCAAGCATCTCATTACAATATCCAAGTTGTACTTTGTGCAGGCTTTATCGATAGATACAAACAAGAAAACAGTGACATTTGATGATGGCTTAATCCAGTGCTATGACCAAATCCTTATTGCAACAGGATGCAGGTAAGTGGTGTCTGGTGATGATTACTGATGTAAACTACTATTTAACGGTACGTTTCGCACATTATGTGTCTAGATTGGTCCATGCAGAACTTACACACTACTTGATATTTGTTCTTCAGGGCAAAAAGCCTAGATTGCCCTGGTGTGGACCTGGAAAATGTGCTAATGCTCGAAACGCCAGAGGATGCCCAGTGCATCCACTATGCCTGCATGGGCTGCAGGACAGTCGTTGTGGGCACTTCCTTTGTTGGTACACACACACACACACATTCACCACCCTATGTCTCCTGTACATATGCAAAGCTAACATTATCAGTTGATCTATGGATGTATCCCAAAGAAGTATCATGATAGGCAGATAGATAATAGCGAGATAGATATTTAAAACATGTTGTATGTCTTTAAATGTAAATTTTTGTATGTTTTTGTAAGGTGTTTTTTAATTAGTATTTTTATAAAAAATACATGTAATATTCATATATTATCTACTGTTAACAAGCTTGGTATCACTAAGATTCTTTTTAAAAAAGAATAATCTTTTTTTCACATTTTCTACAAAAATATTAAGCTGTTTAATATTAAAATGTTAAAGTAAATGTTTAATTAATAAACTGTTTTCAACATTAATGGTAATAAAGAATATTTTTGAGCAGCAGATAAGAGTAGAGTACAGTGGAATGATTTCTGAAATATTATATGACACTGAAGACTGGAGTAATGATGCAATTTTAAAATTACAATAGAAAACAGTTCATTTGGGTTGCTGTATGCTTTCTGTGTGTGGATTTAGCATGATGAAAAAATATTTCTTCAACAGAATAATTATCCTTCCATAATAACTAATCTATTGTATTTGGCATTGAAGGCATGGAAGTGGCCGCCTATATGATAGATATGGCCAGTAGCATCACAATCATTGGAAGCAGTGAACTCCCCTATCAGAAGACTCTCGGCCCAGAGATAGGAAAGGTCACCATGATGGTATGTTATAAAGGCCAATACAGCATTTCAGTCATACTGATATCAAATATGTGCTTAATGTTCATCTTCTTACTTTCTTTGGTTTGTTCTTTAAGATGCTAGAAGAGAGAGGGGTGACGTTCCACATGAATGATGCCGTTGCAGAGGTCCAAGGCGAAAATAGGAGGGTAATCTGTTCTAAAAATAAATGTATTTAATTTTTTTCCAAAAACAACACATCAGTACTGTCTTTTGGAGGTTAACTCACTGAAATAGATTATCAAGAACACTTAAAGGGAGATAATTTTTTAGGACTTTATCTATTATAGGACTTTATCTATTTGTGTATATATATATATATATATATATATATATATATATATATATATATATATATATATATATATATATATATATATGTATGTTTATATCCTGAAGGTTTTTACAGAGGATTTGTTCATATATAATTACTTAATAATATACAGCATTTTATTCCCCCAGAAAACTGTCAAAATGTAATGTTTTCTGTATGTTTTAAGAATTTTCTGAATTATGGAACAACTAAACAAGATACCCAAAAATACCTCTGTAAAAACTTATCAAAAAAGTAAGTATTTTAAAACTGACTTTCATTAAATATTATTTGCATAAAAAATATATATTTTAGAATACTTGTAATACAAAAAATGTTTGCAATGGTCAATGTATTCAATCAACTAAGTAAGCAAGGTGATAACTATTAGATTTTTTTTTTTTACCTTTTCACCTGCAGTGTCTTTCCTTAACTGGATGATGGCCTATTTTTCAGATGGTTTATTATGACTAGAATAACTTGTTTTATTTCCAGGTTAAGGCTGTGAAATTGAAGAGTGGCATCACTATCGAAGCCGATTTGTTAATCGTTGGAATTGGTGCGTACAGTCGTCAAAGTGCTTCTTAAATTGAAATAATCTAAACAACAATTTTGTGTTCTCGTCTCACTAATTATCTCTATATAAGGTGTCAACCCCAATTCAGAATTTTTGAAAGGAAGTCCAATAAGGATGGACTCTAAGAACTATGTAGTTGTGGATAAGGTAAGTGTTATGACCAATTTCCTTGAGCTCAAACCCCGCTTCCAAAATCTTCAATCTTGTCCCTGTCTGTTTAGTACATGAGGACCAACATAACAGACGTCTACTGTGCAGGAGATCTGACCTCCTTTCCTCTCAAAATGGCAAAAGGCCAGATTGTGAACATCGGCCACTGGCAGACAGCACAGGCACATGGTAATCAAAGATACATATATTTTGCCAACTTTTAAAAGTTTATTAAAGGGTTAGTTCTGCCTAAAAGGAAAATTAGCATGTGTTTACTCATCCTCAAGTCATACTGTGTGTATATGCCTTTCTTCTTTCAGATGAATCCAATTGGAGCTATATTGAAAATTGTCTTGGCACTTCTAAGCTCTAAATACAGTCCCTCACACAACTCTGGGGGGTTAATAAAGGCCTCCTGCCGTGTAAAAAAAAAAGTTTGTCGTATGCAGAAGCAATTCTGGCGGATTACGTAAAACGTTGGAGATGCGTGATTAGTGACGAATGTGAAGAGAGAGCAAAACAAAACTCTGGTCATGAATTAGAAGCACAAAATGAGGATTTGTGAAGGAAAATGTTGATATAAGCCAAGAGGACACTGGTTTTCCTTTGCTAAATTAGCGAAACTTAGCTGCTTAGCGGAGAAGTGCCAGGACAATAGAACTCTGACTGGATTTGTCTGAAAGAAGACATAAAAGAAGGGATATACACCTAGCATGGCTCGAGAGTGAGTAAAACATATGCTAATTTTCATTTTGGAAAACTATTATAACATAAAGCTAATAGACATGAACATGAACTGAAGTGTTGAGAGCAATCTCTTTGCTGAAGAAGTTCACTGGTGCAAAAACAGTCTGGTCCAAATACATAATTGTGCAGTTCAAAAGTCTTTCATTTCAATATAACTTCTGCTTTATTAGGAAGGATTGTGGCCTTAAACATGTTGCGCAGGGAAGTGGAGCTAAACACAGTGCCATTCTATTGGACCGTCCTGCTGGGGAGAACTATTCGATATGCTGGTGCGTCCCTTTTACATATATGCTCATCATGCTTTACAGATTGTAAAATACGTGTATTTGTATGTTATTATGTTTTTATTCTACATTCTTCACAGGGTTCGGGGAGGGATACACTGAGATGGTGCTGAAAGGGAGATTCGAGAACATGAAGTTTTTGGCACTTTACCTCAAGTAAGAAGCTGTAGGTTTATGGCGTGCATTCTTTAAACCTGTTTTCTATTTAAAGCTTGAAAGACTGGCTATGTACTTTTAACTGCAGGGACGATGAGGTGGTGGCTGCGGCAGGATTGAATGTTGAACCGGCTGTCTCTGTGGTGGCAGAAAGGTTGGCGGAAGGAAGAGTGATTACAAAGGCAGAAGCAGAGTGAGTGAAAACTCAACATCAGTTACAATGTATATGAAAATCTAGATATTCCTGACGTTATATTCCTGAAGTTTATACAAAAATCTGCATACTGTATTTTGCTCAGTATATTTACTACGTATTGCATTAATATTTATAGTAGTATGACACACTTTCAGAAAAAAAGCTGTCACTAGGGTGGTTCCCTTTCAAAAGCTACATCTTTGTACATTTTCACCTTTGTATTCTAAAATTTCATACATACGGATATTTGGTTACACTTTATTTTAAGTGCTTGTTACAGTAATATCAATTAACTACATGTACTTGGTTGAGGTTAGGATTAGGGTTTGGGTTAGGGTTACTTGCATGGAAGTAATTGCATTCGTAACAAGGAAACCTTAAAATGAAGTGTTACCGGATATTGTATGCACACAGGATCACGTGTCAAAACAAACTTCAGTGATTCACCTGTAGGGGACCCTCTCATACCGTATATGACGTTGGACTTTCTCAGCACCTCCAACAATGAATGCAACCCAAAAAATATCTGCATGGATTGTTCCAGCAATTGACTATCAGTGCCGATTAATCGGATGAATTTTAGTACTTGTTGAAAAGATACCACTCTAGTGACAGCTTGTATAACAATTTCATACTTTTTTATCTGAGAGTGTCATAAGCTATTCAGAAAAGATGGATGCATCTGAAATTACATACTTCCATGCATACTATATAGTAGATGTAAATAGTATGAATTACTTACTACTTCTGTAATTAATGGACATTTACTTTACTATGCCATTCTGTATAAAGGGGTTACAAACCACTGGACTGCGATTCTTTCCCAGTGGTTTGTAACCCCTTTATACAGAATGCGTTTTACATTTTTCTCGGGTAAAATGCTTTTATGGCACTCCTGCATTCAGATTTCATTCATACTACTACACACATTCATTGCATTAAAATTCATACTTCATACTGTCACGAATACAGTCTATGAAATTCAGTTTGTTCACCAACTGAGGTTAATATCCACCTCATAGACTCTCACACTATTCATACACTATACCCTGGACTACAATTCCCATTATCTGTTGCACTAATTACACACACTGCTTCAACCAATCAGACACACTTTATAAGCCATGGACTGGCCTGTTTGCCCACCTTTTTTTATCATGTCTTTGAATAAAGCTATGCCAATAGATGCCTCCATGTGTTACGTTCACTCCATAACACATACACTCATTCAATTTATGCCTATTAAAAAAACAAGTACCTGCACAGTGAGATTGTGATTTCAGATAAAGCCAATGAAAAGGAAAAAGACAGTCGTTTGATTTCAAAATGGCTGTCACCATGAAACTGATATGGATTCTTCTTCTGGTGTGAGCGTCCATCATTTTAAACAATCATTGAAACACTGAGGTTTTCTTTCTTTTATAGGTCAGATGACCTTAGCTGGCTGAAGATGCAGCCCATGTGACCAATAACAACAGTTTGAACTCCGAGTCATCAGAATTCAGCCATTTTGTCCACAGTCCATCCCATCCAAATATGCCCTTACTCAGAAGATGTTTTTTTGTAACATTTATAAAGGCCAGTGCATTACAGTATGTCTCTTTCAAGTGCCGTTTTAACACTGATATTCAGAGAGGAGGACCACTACCTACATACTATTATGAAAAAATGAGAAGCTTTTATACTATTCTTGCTGCAGATCTTTGAGCTTCCAAAGAAAATTTGACATTTTGCCGGTAAGCTGGGTTCAGATCCACTTTTCTGAATATAAACACAATCCTATAGTTATTTTAATCTGTAATTATTTATTAAGATGACATATTAAATATTTTGTAAAAACAATCTAGGTAGCTCATTTACTCAATGTTTAGAAGTAGATGTAATAGAGTTGATCAATTATTAAGTACAGTCACTCTAGCATTCTATGCTTGATAAATCTAGGTGGCGATGTTGGTCATCAAGCTATGAAATGGAGCATGGGTAGTGGAAAAATAGACAATCACTGAGCGCACATCCAATCATAGTGCTTAGGAGGATTAGATGAACACTGAGCAAAGGACGCTGAATGTGACGATGGTCACAAAAGAGGGAGCATATATAATAGAGTTGGACAAACATGCTACAAAAGACCATATTACAAAAGAAATGCTGAGCTGCTCTCTTATATCGCCTCTTATTCTCTCTCTTCTACCACGTAACCCAGTTTTCAATCCCAAATCCTCATAACTCACTTCTGTTCTTATCAGCAAGAATTTGTGCTATATAGGTCATATACGACAGTCCAAATCTGGAGGTGATATGTGGGCCATGAAATAGAGCTTAGACCTATGTAAGAAGCTATGTAACAGAGAATTGAAAAGATTCCTTTATTAAGTACACTAGATTGTTAAAGTCTCTCTAGCAGTTTCCACAGTCACTTAATTAGTTAGGTTGACTGACAGATTTTATTAAAAAACTACAACATGTTTTAATGCTATTATCAAGGGGGAGCAGTGATCCACAAAATGCACACTAAGTAGAAAAGGTATACATGCTTGACTTTTTGACCTTCTGTACAGACTAATATTGCTGATAAGCAAATTCAGTATGATGACTTCTATGTCGGTCCACTTTTTTTTAATCAGGAAGCATGTTGCAGTATTCATGCATTATTAATAACGTGCAAGTAGAAGAGCGCTTTAATATGTCCGGTTTACTCAGACACTACAAAAAGTCAGGTTGGCTACCATATTTTACAGTTTCACTTTATAATGTTATACATTACAGCTTTAGATACAGTATAGTTAGGAATGCACACAGTCACTCACCAGACTGTTTTTACATACAACGTGCTGCAAAGCAAGTGTATCATTTGCACTAGTTGGGCAGTTTTAGTCACTGTTACTCATTCATGGTTCATGTCTTGTTTTTTACTCAGTTTAAAAATTTAGCACATGTTTGTTATACTCTTATCTGTAACCTTTAAGAGCAATAAATCGTGTTTTACTGGTGTTGACTTTTTACATGAATTTAAATCAACTTTAGTCATTTAAATTTGTTCAAACATGAATATACGTTTGGGTTCAGTAAGATTTAAAAAAAATGTTTTTAAAAGAAGTCTCTTAAGCTGTAACATATTTGAAATATTATTACTATTTAAAGCTGCAGGTATTGGTATTGCAGATCTTTGCGGAATTATATCCCATTTTTGATGTGCACTTGATGTGACTTTTTGATGTAGCACTTTTTGATGTGCTTTTTTAGATTTATTTTGAGGTCATAAACCAATTACAGTCAACTATACCAGTCAAAAATGGTATAGGTCAGACTTTTTTATCAATGTCCTTGATAAAAAACAAACATGATTATTGTAGTAATAGATGACAACAATGCTAAACAGATTCAGTAGAGGCTCAAATAGATGAACTGAACATAGGATGCATCCAGAGATCAGTATGAGCACAAAATGTTGCAGTGCTCTCCACGTTAAAGTATCCACATACAAGAAAAATTGTATTGCGCATTCAGGTCTAAAGAACACTCCCAGTATAATTATGTTAAAATGCCAAAAACACTCTTGAACACAACCCATTTATACAGATAGACTTTCATGATATAAATTCTTCATATTAATACTCCCGGCTTGTTTCGTGTGTTTAGTTTTGAAGTGTTTGAATCTAAGTTTAAACCAGTCTGAATATTTTGTAGAAAAGCCTGTCTTGATGCCATATAACGTTTACGACGGTTGGCTCTGTAGACCTCCAATCGTTGGGCCTCTGCAGTGGGGTCTTCAAGGGCTCCTTCCCACCTCAAGCTGTCCTGTTCAACATTAGTCAATTCAGATTTGTCCTCCTCTGTTGGAATCCCTTCTGAAACGCTCTTGGGATTTTTGGATTTGCTGCTCTTACGTTCTTTGGCTTTGGCCTGAGCTTTCCTCTGAGCATCACTCATCTCTTCGTTGGTCCACTGTTCTGTCTGGAGTTTCTCTGGAAGAAGGTCAGGCGTGTACATGTATTATGAGCTAATCACACAAAACGGTGAAACTATAACACTGCTTCTGAAACATTTCCAGCAACCTGGTAAAATGCACTAAGGTACTGATGGAAGCAGTTATTAATCAAAACAAGTAAAATACTGTTAAAGACAGCCTTTGGAAATAAAAGCACTGGGGCGCTAACTGTGCCTTGTTTTAAAATATTTAAACATTTAAACTACAAACAATATTTAAACTTTTCAGATACTGCATCTTAAATGATAATGTATTTTGCTCTTTTTTTTTTTACCATTGGCAGATTTAAAGAAAGTTTTTTAAGCATAACCCTATAAATACTCTCATTTAAATAAAAAGTTTAAACACAAATTCTCTCTTCATATACTTATCCTGATGTTGGTCATGTGAGGGTAACAGCCTCAATGAGGACAGATTTTACATTTTTTGACGAACTATCTCTTTAATTATTTTTGTTCTCCAACAGCTACATTTTTATATAGTATATTAAAATATTTGCTTATTAATTCATGCATATATTTTACTACCAGTAACCACGTAAAGCGTTCAAGATCTTTCGTTTTTAAAAACCAACTCACCTGAATTCCTGAAATGATTAATGCCATTCCTCGATTTCTTTTTCTCTTTTGTTGTGTCTTTCCTTTTCTTTTTGCTGTCTTTCATTGTGGCAGTCAAAGGTGGGACGTGAAACTCTTTTTTAACTGAAATCTCCTCTCGCATGTTTATTGCTTGAGAATCGCCTTTAATCCGCCTGACTGTAAACGATGCCATGCTTCAACACATTGCTTGCCGACGCACTATATTCGTTTCAAATTAACGTTACCTCAAAGTACTTTCATCGTATCGAAAGAGACATTCTTACATTATTAATTGGTAACGTTTACAGCATAAACTAGTAACGCAAAACTCAGCGTTGTATCAGCCTGAAGGTCGTTTGAGCGTGAGGACGCATCTCCATGGAAACAAAGCTCCTCCTGTCTGGCGTTCGCGCATGCATGCATGAAAAAAGTAGATATTTACTACTTGCAATGCGATATAGAGTACGTATAACATCTAGATAATTTGATCACGCATTTTATTAACCTGTATATAAAAAGCATTACATTACATTTGTACAAAACCTAGCAGCGTTAGAAGTGCAAAGTGCGAATACTATATTCCACTCAAAAGTGATCATACGACCTGTTTTTGGCTCCGACGCTGACCCTATACTTAGAACAAGGCCATCAGTTAGAGAGAATAACATGGTGCTGTGCAGCCAGACTTGGCAACAGCAATAAAGGAATCATAAGTAGAAACACTTTTCTGACATTTTGTTTTACAGATTCAGACCTTTTTGTTATTGTAAAGCAATATATTTTTATAACAGCACTTGTGCTTTTCTCATACCTTTATAATAAATGTTTTATTGTGTGCACACCTTACATGTTGAAATTATTATTTTATTAAAATTAACATTAGGGGAAAATAACTTTGGGCGACGTGAAGTAAACTTTCACACGTACAGATGATTGGCTGGAAACGGCTCGTCCCTGAGCAGGGCACATTTTAATTGGTCGGGACCCGTTGAGTCCCGCCCCTTTTCTTGGGAGTCGAGGCTTAACGTTGGCTGAACTGGACGTCACTCATAATCTACGGAAGACAGTCGTCATAGCGAACCCTTGACGTCGCAGATCCAGCAGCCAGCTGTTACTAATCGCGTCACTCCCTTTGCCAGCTGATCGCAGACACCGGTAAACGTGAGAGGCGAGAACGGAGGAATCACTTCACCAGCGAGGTGAGCGTTTATGTTAAACAACTTTTCAGATATTAACCAGCTTCGTAGTCAATCTAATCCGCAGCCTGCTTCTGTCGGGTTTTAGATGGAGCAGCTTTATTAGCTCCGGGGAAAGGCGAGGCAGTTCACTTAGGTGGGGCGGAAAAAAAAATCAGATTCTTCGGAGGTACGAATTGCGCGTTATATCAGCGATAAAACGAACGATTACACCATTAGAACAGGCCACCATCGAATATGTTAGGTACCGGGCGGAGGTCATTACATAAGTTTCATTCCATTATATCGGCCAAACTTCCAGCCTACTAAAGCCTTTACTCGAGGGCGCAAATCGGCGCGAGTGTAATCTCTGTATTTAAAGTTCTCTGAAGAAAAATCTAATCCGACGAGGCAGAGACATGTTGAATGAATAAAAAAAAAAATAGTTATTGAAGTACAATCACGTCAGTCCTTTTTATTGCTGCATAGATGCCAACGTGTCTGCTAAAGTGTGTTTCCTGATTTGGTTGGGTAAGGACATCCTTATGTAATTCGTTCACCTCTGGTGAGGAAATCTCCGTAGCTTTTGCTCGGTGTGTGACGTTACAATCGGTTTTGCTGGTCATTGAACGTTTCAGTGGAATGTTACAGATTTAGGAAGTGACGTAGCGAACGTTATATACGCTCTGATAGTTCAGCTCTTTCACGTATACGCCGTTTTAAGCAGTTTTATATGTAAAAATCAATTTCAGTTGAATATAATTTACTTTAATAACTACATATTGTTTTTTATGCCATGTTGTAAGTTACTATAATAACATTTAAACGCCAATACTGTTATTTATTTAAAAAAAAAAAAAAAAGCTAAATGTTGTATGTGGATCGTCTGTGAAGAGCAGGCCTCAAATGAGTATTTTCTAAAGACGCCACTTAGTGACACCAAGACGATGCCTATCAGCAAGAATCCTTGAAAAGACACTCCTTGTGACATTTTGTATCTGTATCGTTGTTTTAATATCTTCATTTTCAAATCATAGCAAGTCAACACTTTTACCAGGCACCTAAAAATAGATCGTTCTTCTGAATTGGTGTTCAAATCGAAGTACTGTTATGCAGTTACAGCATACAAAAGCTAACATGGCCACCTTTTTCCCCTCATGCTTGAGGAGTCCATTTATAAAGCGTTGCCTAAAATGATCCAGTTGTAATAAAAAGCAACCGTTTTACAACATTTTTTATAGATGATTATGTCTGCACCATATTTCCTTCAGTAATAATAGTCATGATGCTGCCAAGGGGAAAAAAAAAAATCAAACTAATGTTTTTAAATACAAAATGGCATATTTCTTTATTGATGCCAGTGCATTAAAATGGCCACCATTTGCCCTGCCTGCAGAATCCATGGCAAGTCAGTACTCGGTCACATCTGATTCAGCCTCAGGCTTTGCAGTGCGATCATTTTTATTATTTTTTTTTTTCTCTCCGCCCTTAAACGGCAAAGAGCGATGGAGACATCTTCCCACCCTGTCCTCCAGTACTCGCACACTAAGTGATTCAGTCTTTTGTTTGCTCATAGATATCATTTTGTCAGCCCTGAGAAAAGACATCAGCATTAGCACAAAGTCAGAGTTTAACTGTATGGTTTATGCTTATTGAGGCCAGCTGATCACGCTGGCTGAAGTTGAGCAGTTTAATTGTTTGTTCTTATGCAAACACTTTAGAAACCAAGGGTCAAACGAAGTGTATCGCGTCTTTGTACCATAAGACACTTTTTTTTTTTTTTTTTTTTTTTTTTTTTTTTTTTTTTTTGTGCTAACAATGTAGGCTAGTGTGTTAGCCATTAGCAATAGCGAGCTGACCTTAATGTTTCCCTTTTCCATTCACGCATTGCAGCTCGTGTACACCCAGACCGGATCAATAGATCGACTGGTGATGGGGGAACGAGACGAGCGTGTTCAGATATGCAAACATTGTCCATTCAGGCTAATATGCTTGCACTGCTGCGACACCCCAGAAAAATTTATTGCATTTAAATGAATATCCATTTATATGGCATGTGATGGAGTGAGTCCGTAGATTTGAGGTAGAATAAATGCGATATAATGACTGATAAGCACTAATTACCACACAAATAATAATTTACTGGTAAGATTATCAAGAATAGACAAAAGTCCACAAATTTAGCTTTTTTTTTTTTTTTTTTTTTTTTTTTTTTTTTTTATATAAATTTTGTAATGCTCATTGGAAAAACAGCCCAATATATATTTAGCTATACATATAATTAAGTGCATTTTCTAGCTTCTGTTCGCACACATTATTACAGTGGAAAATGGCCAGTTCATATTTATTATTACACACCTTTTAAGAACTCAAAAGACTTATCATAGTGTATGGTTTGTAAACGAATGCATTTTGATGTCCTCATAACATAACCTGTTTGATATGTATAATTTTTTTCTGAAGTTTCTCTGTAGGTCTCCTGATAGTAAACCTGCTAGGTAGCTCACCCGGTACAACGTTGCATTAGCAACGTCTGGTATGAGAAACCCGGGCCAATGAAAGATGGCCTGGTCGCTTTAGCAAGCGAATGTTTATCTCGCGCTTATTTTATTTCAATGCTACTTGTTACATTTATTGTAGCTAATTTTAAAACGCGATTAGCTGTTTACCACCAAGCAAGAAGCAACAAAATATTATTTTGCAGAACTGTCACCCCAGGCGGACATCATTTAGCGAGTTTGGGACGTTTTTTTAAATGTTACCACTTATAATATTTAAAAAAAAAAAAAGGTTATTTATTTACCCAATATGACCCACCTGCTTCTGTGAAACTCAAAAGGATACATTTAGAAAGTTGTTCAGGCTGCTCCCATCGTAACGAAGTAGTGGAGAGGCACAAGAGGCAGAAAAGCTTCAAAGTACCTGACAGAACGTTTTTTTTTTTTTTTTGTTGTTTTCTTAAGCTTTCCATGTGAGAATGAAACATTTGAGTCACACATAATTTTCGAACCGTTTATCATTTTTGTGATTGTTCCATGCATCATAGATGACATTCTGTCTGAATCGTGCTCTCAAGGCCTTACCTTGTCCTCTGGCCTCCACCCCCGATGCCTGCTGATTCATGTCTGCGTGTCTGCGCCGGCTCGCTGGATGGGGGAGGGTGGAATGAACGAGGGACACCGAGTACTGAGAAAGAATGGTAGATGATTACCAAACGCAGCACGGGGAGGGAAACAAGACGGAAAGTACAGGCAACCTGAGTCTGTGTCATAGCGTTAGCATGACTCAGTGTATGTGAGGTTTCTGTGAAATGGAAAATATAGACCCTTTCGAGACAAAACATGTTTGTAAGCAAGGAGGTTTTATGGCCTCTCAAACCGTGTAAAAGATGTATAGAAAAACAATCTTATTTATCTAAAAATGTAGTGAGAACAAAGTAATGATTTTTTTCTTTAAAGCTATACATTTTTTACTGTTCCTGTTACTTAAATTGTGGTCAATTTTAAGCTTTACAATCAGTCCATAACTGTAATAATAAAAATTATTTTACGTATCAATTTAAAATGGTTAAATGTGTAATAAAAAAAATGACTTCTTACATGAGCTTGCGAACGAAGAGCAGAGTTTTCCACAGTGTCTCGGAACATCACATTTAAATTTTTTTAAAAAGAATCAAAGTTATGTGCTTTTAAACTATATAAGATATTTGCACTGACCCAGAGGGCAAATGGCAGGGAACCAGTCTGAAACACTCTACGCTGACTATTTGTTGTTCGCCGCTGTGCATTTTAGTTTAAATTGAGTGTCATGTTTGTCATTTTGATGGTACTCTGTGGAAATGTCAGAATCGGTGAAGGTTTGTAATAACGTGGAGAACAAACGCGCGGTTGTGGAACATATTTAGCGTTATGAAAAGTAATCTTCTTTCTGTTGTTTTTATCTTCTAGGTTTTTTAGAGGGTGCTGATGAGTGAATATTGGCTGACCTACCACAGTTCTTCTCTGGCAAACTTTATGACCCTGTCTTGACACTAAAGCTGCCAGCTGAAGAACTGTTGTGGTCAGCTCTACCCAGCATGCACCATTTTCTTCTGAGAGGACTGTGGATCTTATTGATTCTGAATCATCTCTGTTGGATATCTTGGATAATTTAAAATGTCCTTTTTTTTTTTTTTTTTTTTTTTTTTTATTGTTAACTATTGTTAATCTCTTGTTGAAGAAGAATCTCTCTCTCTCTCTCTCTCTCTCTCTCTCTCTCTCTCTCTCTCTCTCTCTCTCTCTCTCTCTCTCTCTCTCTCAGAAATTTTCTTAATGTATATAAAATATTTTTGTAATGTTACCTCTTTTAAACTTTGATTTATTTTTCTTTTCGTGATGTTTGTTTTTTGTGTTTTGGAAATGGATTTATGACCATGAAAAAATATAGATTGAAATCCATAGCCTTTTTTATTGTTTTAGAATGTCAAAATTAATAAGAAATCAGTGTTTTATGATATTTATTGTATGTAGTATATTTTGTATGGCCAAGGTCACTGAAAAGAATGTTCTGTACATTTTATTCTTTGCAACGTTGCCGACATGAAACTCGCATGTGTCCAGTAATGGATAAATCTGTAGTTACCGTGGTACATGTCGTCCGCGACTTATCTGAAAAAGCTTCAAAATGGTGAGGTTCTGTGGATGACAAGTGTACAGCGCTTACACAACATTTAAATGATTAGTGGTTTAGGCAACAGCATAAGTAATGCATTATGACCACTAAATTATAGGAAGTTATTCTTTCCTGACTGGGTTTGAACGTAGTTGAAACGGGGTGACTCAAAGCCATTATTTATTAGGAATATTATGAGAGAGTTTTATAGTGTGGCTTTGGTAACAACTGCTAAGCCATAATTTAAATTTAAGTAATTTAAAGTATGTTTTTTTTTTTTTTTTATGTAGATTTTTTGCCATATCTGTTGAATAAACGGCTAAACAAAAAAAACACAATTTCATGAGTCGTGTATAAATGATTTAAGATTTTAACTGAAAGGGTAACCTTTGTACTTGTTTGTAAAAGTATAGAAATTAAGTACACCAAGTAAACTATTATGAACTCATTTAAGTGTTATTTAAGATATGACCGATAGAGGGCGTCAAAGGTCAGTTGCACTAAGGCTCATCAAAGACGCTAGAGTTAGATTTACTGGCTGTTTATCAAGATAAATTTACACGTTCTTCGCTCTTTAGCATATTCCACTCTTTTTATATTTTCACTATGTGACAAAAAGGCTACAAGTGCAGATTTTTATAGAGATTTGATATGACACTGAGCAAAGGTCTCATAAGGTTACTCCAATTATGGCTAATTTTAGAGGAACCAAAAACATCCTAGGTATGTTCTGGGTAGTAACTGATTACATGTATAGTCATCTGGATTATGTAAATGCTTTAGGTTAAAATGAAAGGTAAATTGCTCACCCCTTCTTATGATAGCTAAAAATGGCTGGATCCATAATTTACAAATGCCTGCACCCATTTGTACGTTAAGAAAAAGGTGGATAAGTGGGATGTTGAGTACTACTATCTCTGTAAGGTCAGTTTTTTTGTTTGAATAAAACTTTTAAGAAGTCATGCAACCATCCATTCTTTTCTCCAAATCTACATGTCCTCTTTCGGGTCATCTTGAGACACTAGATGGAGGGCCGGTCGAATCCCAAGGCTCACGCAATGATTTCTCATCCTTCGATATAGCGGTTTAGTTTCATTTCAGCTTAATCTATGGCACAGTTTAACTCCACATGGCTCCACTCACCTTCCCCATAGGCTAAATTTAACCTCACTGTGTAAACTTTAAAAGCAGTTTATTTTGGGCCCAAAGTGATTGTTCCCAAGAATGCACCAAATCCCGAAATGTATGAACATATTTAAGTTTTAAGTAAACGCGCCATAAGTAAATACTGGCTCAACTCACACAGCTCTGCCCTACTTGTAAAGAGTCTGATTTCTTTTTTATTATCGATCACATTATATAATATTACATATTATTTGCACTATCGATAAATGATATAGAATTCATTGATTGTGTGTCATTTTCAGTTTCATCTTTTATATGTTTTTTGTTAGTTTTAAATAGAAATTCACACAGGTCAGGCTAGTTACACTGAAAACATACTGTACACAACTGCAACTGTATTTACAAAACTCATTTAAATGTGTGTTTTCTCAACTTATTTGTTTTTTTTTATTTTAATTCACAAACCCCACTTCTCTTTCTTTTTTATTTCAATTTGGGGCAAGATATTTAAATCGCTATTTGATAAACCGTCAGTTAAAAAAAAAAAAAAAAAAAAAAATAGCCGTCTTATTATTATTTTGTCATGTAATTTGTAATCAGTAACAGACTAATTTTTTTTAAGTAACCTAATCTGCCCAGCGAGTGCTTTTGGGGGTTATGGGTAATTTTTTTGGGCTTTATTTTTCATAATAACTACATTTTGGACATTACAGCATGCGAGGAAAAAAAAATATTCGCCAGGTCAGTAAAAACATCATATAATCTCATCTGGAGTCATTCTGAATGAACGCACGATAAAAGACGCGCGCGCCTGCGTCAATTAACGCGTGTGAGTTCACCAATCAGACGCCGCCGTTGGGGCGCCCTTAAGTCGTGCCCAGTGCAAACTGATTGATTTACACAAAGTACCCAGATTCGTATCTCCGATGTAAGACGAGGGTGGTAAATATTGATGAAGTAGATGGACGTCCAATAGGTGCACGAATATCTCGCTCGAGCCGGGCAACGGGATTAAATCCAAGATCTTACGCCGAGCGAGATAACTTCGTAAGAGTGTATATTTGATGTTGTTCTTACACAAAAGGACCTGTTCCGAAAGAGATGGCTATTAACACGGACGCCCCTCTATTAACGACGGATGCCCTGCGCGAGAGAGCCGCGCTGCAGTCCACCGATTTTGGAGACACTCAGAAACTTCTCGACATCTCGGACAAGGAGCTGAAGAGAGAATTAAAGCGCTCGCCTTCTGACGCGCAGCTCGCGAAGTGTCTCGAAGCAGAACGGAACGAACAGACCGCGGTTAACGTGGACGCGGAGCCCCGCTCTCCGTCGCGGGTCAGCTTCAGCCGCGCGTCGTCGCCCACGCCCGCGGAAGGCGAGCCCTCCAGCTTCATGTGGGTGGCCGTGATCTCCTGCTTCTGCCCCGCCGTTCCGATAAACCTGTTTGCGCTTTATTTCGCGCATATGGTGAGTGGTGTCACTGGAGTTAAACTTATTAATTTTTAGAATTCAGCCTAATTACTTACAGCGGATAAAGTAAAAACGCTTCGTGTTTCTGTGTAGGGTGGCTCATGGGGCCCTGTTTTATAACAGGGGCCACCGTGTTTATTTATAAGGCTTGCTTATACATGATTTTCTTTCTGTTCTACTTCAGTCTCGGTCCATGATACACGCAAAAGATTATGATGGGGCCAGAAGACTCGGGCGTCTAGCTTTGCTGCTTAGTATCGTTTCCATTGTTGTGGGTCTGGCCATAGTCCTTTATCTGTTGATGACAGGTAAACTAAATCTCTCTTTCTGCACACACACACACACACACACACACACAACAGGGGAATAGATATCGGCCTACATGTTGCATCCAACTCAACTATGAAAACCGTTTTAATATTATAAATATACAACTAATGTTTCTGATTGCATTTTCTGTTTTATATTACAATCAGTATTATTATTGTTACTATTTTTTTAAAAGCGCGGTTTGTTGTCTTGTATATAACTGAGTTGAAATAAGATCATGCACTTAAATATCTCTCTCGTTTCCTTCTCTCTCTCGCAGAGACATAATTGTGAGCATTGGTGTAAACGAGTATTGGAGCTATGACCAAAGAAGATGGATGATAAATGCCACGTGAAATCCTTCAGAAAAAAATATCTATTTATATTATATAGGCTACAGTGTTAAGCTAAAGTATTTACTTTCGTGACAAGGAATTATGTTTACTGACAAAAACCTTTCTATACTATCTTGATGGCTTCTGGCCATTTCTTTTGCTGTCTTGGAGATTTCGCTTTATGCAACAATGCATTAGCGCCAAACTAATTTTGCACTAAATCTTATATGACTTTTAGTCTTTTTAATAGTGAAATGTACAATCAGCTCCTCAAAAATCTTAATGCTTGAACAATTTCTCAACTATTCCTAAATTATATCTATACATATTTATTTTCTTTTTTTAATCTACAGTGCGAGTGCATTTTTTTATGCTAATGTATTGCATGTTGCAATAAGAAGAACGGGACTTTTGTTCTGAGAATGAGAAACTGTTGTGATTTTCTCTTTTTGTTTATGACTTTACTTTCATAACTTTTCGTTACGCTGTTTGCTGGCAGAGCGGAGCTGGAGTGCAACAATCGTACAGATGGTTTCCTTGAAATATATGTTTCGTGTAACCTGTCATAGCTCATCTGCTTAATTTACTGAAAAATAAAAATTCTGTCATTATTTACTCACCATCATTTTATTCCAAACCATTTGTGTACAGTATACGTGTCAAATGGGTTCAGATATGTTTTTCGTGTCCCACGGAAGAAAACAAATCACAGGTTTATAGTAAATGATGACAAAATTTATATTTGGAGGAAGTAAGTACGAGATAGGCCACATTCCTGGGCGCAGCATATATGAATCTGAATATATGTATTGAACTCGCAAGAGATGACCAAGGGCTATATTCAACCGAAAGCACACGCATGTCTGAAATGACAACTACAGTATTTGAATTGTGTGAATCTGTCTAATACGGTGCCATATTTTTGCATGTTAAAATTAAACCGAACCTACCTAAGCTACGTTTAAGTGTGTTTTTTGCAGATTGTTTGGAAGCGCATGAATTACTTGTGAATCTTAGGCTGAAAAAAAAACAGCTACAGCACATCTTGCTCTGCTGTCAGCCATCCAGCCTCCTGAGCAACGGAGATCAGAGGAAGCACGTCTGGTAATTGATATCCTGTTCGCATAAGTGCATTCCTTTCATCTTTACATTTAGTCATTATCTGCCTCAAATGGAGGTTGTTCTTAAGCGATTCCTGCATCAAAGTGTAAGCTGGTGTCTGTAATGTAAGATGCGTGACGAAGAAACCGCTGCTTGTGAAAAATGTTAACTTTTAATGTTATTTTTAGTAGTTCTTCAGACGTGATCGATGAGCGTTTTGCAGTTATTCGTGTGTTTGATATGGAGACCCACAGAGACGTCTGTAGCAAGCATGTATTTTCCAAACCCACAGAACTTTTGTGTGCTTCCTTTTCATAAATGATCCAAACCTCTACTAATGGCTGCGTGGTCAGATGGGGCTAGTTAGGATGATAAAAGCTTTGACCATGTTGTAAATGGGTTTTATGCAGAACCCAATACCACAGAGCATGTATATATATATATATATATATATATATATATATATATATATATATATATATATATATATATATATATATATATAATTACAACATTTTGCTATATTTCATAATGTATTGCTTTTGTTTCTCCAGTTTAAACAGAATGGATGTTTTAGAATTATCATAATAGAATTAACTTACAATCATTTTTTCAAATGTTTTTTAACACTTACGAAATTGTCTCTGTAATATAATATGTGATGTGCAATGTATTTCGTTGCCATCTTATAATAATCATTAATAAAAATTCAAGACAATGTAGTTATACATAATTATATAGCCTATAATAGTTATAATTGAAAAAAAAAATTGTATACTTTATATACATTCATATCTTATTTAGTTAAAATATAGTCATTACATCTTATTATCTCAAAACACTTGATGGCTACATATTTATATTGAGTCTGATTTGGGAAATATTGTATTTGTATGAATGCGTACAATTACTGACTGAGGGTGGGGTTTAGGGTTTATGTTGTATCTACTGATTTATTTCCCAATTCTTAAAATAAATTAGGTTATCTCGTGAGATAAGTTATCTTTTTGTCACAAATAGCAACAAAATCAAACTCATTCACAGTCTAGAGAGCATTCAAACAGTCATCAATATTAATGCTTTCCTCTTCGAACGTCTTTATTATCTTCTTATCTCATACTTGTACAAGACACCCACGGCATTGAGCTTTTGACCTATGGAGAATGTGTTTAAGCATATCGTGGGATGCTCAAATGAAGTTTAGAAAATCAATAGCACTTATTCTCTTGCAGACAGAAAGGCCCAGTTAGCCCAGCAGGAGGAGTAATGCACGGTTGTGAGCTTCACTTACGTATCAACGGAAAGCGGATTCTTCAGCTCACATATCCTGTGAGCGCGGCATGAAAGCTTGCAGGATTTAATAAGAAGAGAAATGTGTTTTATGGAGCCAATGAAAGCCGAAGAGCCAATAACGACATGAAAAAAAAAAGTCATGCGATGTTAAGCGAGCTGAAACAAGGTTTAGCGTCAGTGCTGTAGTGGAGAGCTGTTGTCTCTGATGGTTTTCCCGCGACTGCTAAATAGAGAGACGGGCTTGTGGAAGCTGTTGAGGTAAACCACAGCTGTTAGGCCAATTCCAGGAAACTTCTAATGGACTTTCCCATTTAGAAGCCCTGTGTGAGAAAGCTGGCATCATGGCAGTACACCAGAATGTAACAAGCACGACATGACTCTGCCTGAAAGGCCATCAATAAAAAAATGGACTCTGGTGTATTGGTATAAAGGAGTAAGGGATGTTTGACAAATTACATACATGATTAAATAATAAATCATGTAAAACAGTTGGAAGCTTCAAGTTTATTTGTTTAACGTTAATGGACAAATGTCCTTTGTATAAAATAGTGTGAAATCTGATTTTTAAAAAAATCTTGGACAGTCAAATTATTATGGCCATGGGATTTATTCATTTACTCTAATGATATTCTAACCCTCGTTGTTTATTTTCCATGAAAACGTGATAGTTAGCAGGGTGTCACGGCTGCTTCTTTGTTAATAGAGTTAGGCGAATGGTGACCACGACCATGGTCCTCATGCTATGGTGGCAAAAAGACTCAACGGGCTGCAAATAGAAAAAAGAGAAAAGAGAAAACGCCAGACTGGAGAAACAATAACGTACAGTATGTGGGGAATAATGTGTTTTTGAAACTTAAACCACATAAGCGCATTGCATTACACCAAATAGACAAAATAATGTTATTTTTAGCAATGTCAGAATACCCCTTTAAGAAAAAAAAACATTATTACTATAGTCAAACCATGGTAACCACATATTAACCATGTTTACACTACACTAACTACCATAGTATTTGAACAACTGTTATACAAATCAATATGCCAAAAGTCTTGGTTAGTAAACTTTAACTATAATAAAACCATGGTATACTGTAATGCGTGACAAACACACACAACCCAACCAAATACAGAAATGTTCAGCAAATGCTCACAACAAAACAAAATACTGTAAATACTCAAGTTGCAACAGGTTGAGCTTTTAACATTCAATTCTAAAGGGACAGTTCACCCAAAACTGAACATTTGCTGTTAATTTACTCACCCTTGGACCATCTAACATGTAGATTTTTTAGGATCTATTTACATTCAAAGCATTGAAATGCTAGTTAACGGCTACTGTCATTTGAGAGTCAAAAAAGCATAGGCTGTTTACAGGCAATGTGAAATAACTGTGGCTTCTAATGATATACTGAGATATTAAGAAGTGAAAGGAAATTAACAGTAACTATTCCATAAAGGCCCATGCACCCAGGTGATCAAACTTAACAGAGTTACAATTAAGAGTCTTTGAAAAATGTTATTGAATAATCTATATCGCAATCATGATAATTGGGGTGCGATTTATTTGGTATCGGTTTCAGAAAAATTCTTTTCAAGCTGCTAAATGATAAAAATATCACCAGGCAATCATTTTTTCCATCAAGTTTGAGCATTAAGTGGCAGATGATATAACTGCAGTGTATGCAGTTGAGGGTTTACTCTACTATTTACTCTAATATTATAATCATTATAGTGAGCAATTTAATCATTTTCCTTGATGTGAACATTATTAAATATCTAATTTTGTCTTCTAAGCAAGAGTGTCAGTCATACAGCTTGGAAATGTCATAAAGGGTGCATGAGTAAATCAAAGAAATTCAATTTTTGGGAGAAAGGTCCCTTTAAGATTTTGGTCACACTTAAACACCCATGCCAGCAGCACATGAACTGGCTCTGCCTCATTACAGGAAATGAGCGTGATGGGACTCCCTGCATTACTTAGCTTCTCCATCAGCTCATTCCCATCTGAATTCTCAGACTGACGCAGCACTCAATATCCACACATTTTATGTACAATGCCAGATTTAAACTCTTTCTAAAGAAATTGAATGATGCTTGCTGTGAAAAATTCTCAATAATACCAGGGTTTTCTGTACTGATAAGAAACATACATTCACACAGCAACAAAATACAGTTGACAGCCCTGTATTTAAATCCTTAAAGGGATCATAAAGGTGCATCTCAATAAATTAGAATGGCATGGAAAAGTTAATTTCAGTAATTAAACTCAAATAGTGAAACTCAGACTGAAGTACTTTTAGTCTGGTTCTTTTAATTGTAATGATTTAGGCTCACATTCATGATCTCAAAAAAAATGTATATGGTCACATGCCAATGAGCTAATCAACTCAAAACACCTGCAACGGTTGCCTAAGCTTTCAAAATGGTCATTCAGTTTGATTCACTAGGCAACACAATCATGGGGAAGACACAATCTGATCTGACAGTTGTCCAGAGAACAATCATTGACACCCTTCACAAGGAGAGTAAGCCAACATTCATTGCCAAAGAAGCTGACTGTTCATGTGTCCAAGCATGTTAAGCTGGGTGGAAGAAAAAATTGTGGAAGAAAAAGATGCGCAAACAACCGAGAGAACCGCAGCCTTTTGAGGATTGGCAAGAATTCCTGAAAACGATTCAAGAATTTGAGTAAACTTTACAAGGATTGGACTTAGGCTGGGGTAAAGGCAGCAAGAGCCACCACACACAGACGTGTCAAGGAATTTGGCTAGAGTTGTCATATTCCTCTTGTTAAGCCACTCCTGAACCACAGACAATGTCAGTGGCATCTTACCTGGGCTAAGGAGAAGAAGAAGGTGTCCAAAGTCCTCTTTTCAGTTGAGAGCAAGTTCTGCATTTCATTTGGAAACCAAGGACCAAGTCTGGAGGAAGGGTGAAGAGGCCAATTTGCATGAATTCCAGTGTTAAGTTTTCATAGTCTGTCATGATTTGGGGTTCAATGTCATCTGCTGGTGTTGGACAACTGTGTTTTTTGAAAACCAACGTCACTGCATCTGTTTACCAAGATATTTTGGAGCACTCAAGCTTCCTTCTGCTGACCAGCTTTTTAAAGATGCTGATTTCATTTTCCAGCAGGATTTGGCACCTGACCACGCTTACAAAAGCACCAAAAGTTGGTTAAATGACCATGGTGTTGGTGTGCTTGGCTGGCCAGTAAATTCACCAGAACCCCATAGAGAATCTATGAGAGACAAGAGACCAAAATGCATATGAAGTGAAGGCCACTGTCAAACAAACCAGGGCTTTCATACCACCTCAGTATTGCCACAAACTGATCACCTCCATGCCACGCTAAACTGAGGCAGTAAAGCAAAAGGAGCCCTACCAAGTATTGAGTACATGTAGAGTAAATAAACATACTTTTCAGAAGGCCAACAATTCACTAAATTCACTTTTTTATTGGTCTTATGAAGTATTCAAGTTTTTGTTAAATGTGGGCATAAAACATAACAATTAATAGAACCAAAGACTTAAACTACTATCTGTATGCAATGAATTTATTTAATACACGAGTTTCACAATTTGAGTTGAATTACTGAAAAACTTTTACATGACATTCTAATTTATTGAGATGCACCTGCACCTTCTTTTCCAGAAATGGGAATAAATAATATTTTTGTTATACTATGCTTTGTCTACAACAATAAAAGAACCAAAACCCCAGAAGACACTGAGCAACTAAATATATCAATATTGTAAAAAATTACAAGCAATATCCATGTTTTCAATTTTTTTTTTAATGTATCATCAGCTCTTTATTATATAAGTTTCCGCCCTCAGCGGCCGTCACTTTCCTCTATTTTCTCAGCGCTTGAGCATCTATAATATCCTAGTGCTCTGTTTGCATGTAATAATAATCATAAAAGTCTTCATTTTCTCCCAACATTTGAGATGGTTTTCATTTTTCAAGGTAATCCACCTCAAAATGTGCCTGAAATTCTGAAAATGGTTCGGGAATATGCAGCTAATTTTCATTTAAAGCAATACACTCTACAACAGCACTTTTTATACACACCCCTAAAATGACATGTTCCAGCATTTATAATAAATGATATGCTGGGTATTTGGGCTGAAACTCCACAGACACAAGAAGAAGAAGAAGAAGAAGAAGAAGAAGAAGAAGAAGAAGATTACATCACAAGGAGCTTCCATTATTGCAACCCAAAATGAGTTGAAGTCTTTGTCTGAGGGAGTTAAACAGATAAAGGGAATGTTGTTGGATATAGGAAAAATGATGAAGGATATGTAAAGAAAAAGTGTTCCATGAGTTTGCTATGTTGAATACGGCTTTGTTGCCCGTAGAAGAAACTGAGCAATATAAGTAAAGTATTCTTCTGGATCATTCGAAGTTTGATGCAGCCCCACATTTACCCTTGGCTTATCCCCATTACTCCCAGGCTTATGGTACCGCTTTGAAGGCTATTCAGAAAAGGTACGGTCAACCCCATGAGCTGGTGCTTTGGGTGATTGCTGCTGTTAAGAATTTGCCAGCTCTCCAATCAGGAGATTCTGCTGGGTTTGGTCAATTTGCTGTACAAGCTTTTGCTGGCATGCTTTAGTTCTGGGATCATGAAGGATCAAAAGACTTATTCTGTGTATCATGTCCATGCTCGGTAAGCTACCAGCACAGCAGGTTGTCAGTTTTGCAAGAAATTCCAAAACTACTCAACCAGATGAGCTATGACTGATTTCTGTTGGGTTGAAAGAGGAATCAGAACGTCAGAATCTAGCTATCCAAGTGTTTGAACAATCTAAAAGTACAATCTTTTGAATTTGAACAATCTAAATTTTTCCCATTTATCCAGCTTTCCATAAGCAGAGTAAGTATCAAATACGAGAAGCCTTTACTGCTTAAATTCTTGATTTAATTGAACAAACATATCCAGTGCAGATCCTCCAGCAATGCTATCGACATCTAAGAGGAAGTGTTACAGAAGGTTATACCAATGTTACTAGTCGGAGCTGATCAGCCTTTACTTTCTTTGCTCCAAAGAGCGAGTACTTCCTCCTGTAAATCCAGCTGCTTTGCATACTTCTTTGGGGGACAAGACTAATTCCATGACACAATTTCTTTCCAGGTTCCCACTCCATGGATCAGCTGCACAAGGCTGTGTAGAAGTTATGACAAGTTATTGTATGCCTTTTCTCTCAGACTCAGAAGACTGCTCAGCATTTGCATATTGCCTCTATTCCTGTTGGTGCAGAAAATCCATTCCTTTTTGCATTAGGCAAATTGTATTAGAGAATTAATTCCTTGTGTGCATCCTCAGTGTCTTTCAAAAGAGAGAAATTAATCTAGGTACTGTCCTTTCTTTCTGCTGCTTTGGCCCTCTGAACTCTCTCAATTTGCAATTCTGCTAGTTGTGCTGTTGGAGCCTTGTTTACAGGGATAGAATCCCAGAAGTAAAACATGTCCTCACAGGGTCCATGCGTGCACAGTGGGCTAGGGCCAGCCTACACCAAACCCAATGTGGGCTTGCCCAGGCAAGGCCCACAGCTCACTATGAGGAGCCCACACTATTTGATAGCCCACATTAATCTAATGATGACCTTTGCTAATAAGAATTTTGTTGGCAGTTTTCTTCCTTACTACTAGGGGGTGCTAGGGTGTTTTAGATGTACTTAAAACTATAGACCATAACTTTTTTTTGGTTAAAAATTATCCAAAAATCAATATTTGAGCAAGTAACCAGCCAATGTTCAAAACTATCGCCATCTTTTAGTCAGATTGAGAACAGTTAGCTTGTAATAATGTTTTCTAATTTGAGTGGTACGGGTAGGTTGTCACAGGTAATTTGAGCATAGCACTGCTCATTACGCCACATCTGTAAACATAAAGAAGCTGACCGGTTAAGTACAGGCTATGGCCTCATTCAGCTGAGGATTCTGCGGGAGGCGCATCTTTAATTATAGCCTACTCTCAAAGCAGTGGGAATAATTAAATGTCCATTTTGATGGGAGCATAGTTTGCTTTTTGGGTTAAAAATTTCTTAATATGAAATGACAATTAGAGATTAGACTGTACAGAAATGTAAATCTTCACCCTAATACTAATACACACTATACTCAGTCACGCAATACTGATGCTGTTAACAATAATTTGCAGAGTTTAGTGTAACTGATTGTTCGATTTAATCACCATCGGTAGTGTGATTTATTGTAATGCTTTTTCCCTCCATTGGTCAGAAGCGTGACATTCACTTGTTTAGATGACTATATAAAATTTAAAAAATAAAATATTTAGGTCCTGTATTCCAAGACGTAGTTTAGAATCTGTGATTACTAAGTACAGGACTCCAACTGGTGCAGTGACTGACAGCTACACATTCACCTCAAAACATTAGATTCAACCCAAGCAATGAATAAATTCCACAAAGAACTGCAATATCAAGTTTGGGAAAGAGGCAAAACTTACGGAATGCAGTTTTAAGTAAAGCCATGTGGTAGAGAAAGTTAGCAATAGTAAGCATCAGTACCCAGCATGGCTCAACCAACTGAACAAATTGTGCCGTGTCCTGGTTAGGAAATACATCTATACCTAGAAGTTTATTCATTTATTCCAAACTGGATATATTGCCTTCCAAAGGGCACTTCAAAATGTAAACAATCATGGCTGCCATAAATGAAGGATCTTTTCAATTCAAAGTGCTCAAAATTGGCCACTTTAAATAGCCCTTTGGAATAAAGGATTTTAAAGGATACAACTGATGGATACCCACACCTCCCCCACGATTCCCCACAATTTCACAAACTTCCAATTTACTTTCTTTTGTCAAATGTGTAGGTGCTTTAGTGCAACCTGCTGTTCATCAAATGCACTACAAGCCTGTACACCCAAGTAGTTGTGCATCCACCACTAGCAACAATTTTGCATATATAAATTTTAGGAGAACAAAGGTTGCAAAATACACCGTTTACTAAATGTTAACAGATGTTTTGACATACTGAGTATAAAGAGAATGACATTTTATTGTTGAACACTGTGACAGCACATTCAGTGATCCTCCACTTGGAAAGGGTCATCCTCACTCTCGCTCTCATCCAGAAACTCCTGTCGCAGGGGTGACTTTTCTGAAGCCATTGCTTCCATTTGGAGGACATCCCTCTTACGACGGAACCAACGAACCCAGTCTCGTATGTGGCTGAACTTGGCAGAGCGAAGGTGCCAGATGAGAAGAGCACAGATCAGAACACTCACCAAAGAAACTAGAGGAGAATGAAGAATTTCAGGATAGATTAGTTCAGTTCACTTGACCGCCTGAGATTAAGGGTTTAAATGAATGTTAAATACCTGTGGCAATTACAAAGACTGCCTGACTTTGGGAAGCCGTGTCTGCCGTAAAGTCGATCACTATGGGACTGGTCACCTTGCCAGAGGATATATTAACCTAAAACAACAGGAAGGAGAATGCAAATAGTACATGTGTAATTTCACAGTATTCTCAGCTCAGCCCAGTATTATACACAATATAATAAAATTATGAATTACCATTCAAAGGTTTGGGATAAGATTTTTTTTAAAGTGCTTACCCAGGCTGCATTTAATGAAAATACAACAAACAGCAATACTGCTGCTTAATTGAAATGTTTTTTGTTTTTTTTTTATATTTAATACATTTTCTCTTTGATATTTACTCATGAACTCAACAGTTTCTATTTTGCAGTGTTTATTAGCATTAATAAAACAGTTATTTTTGAAAAGTTATTTTTCTTAAAAGTGAGTCGACTTAATAATTGAAGCATGCCATTTTTCAAACTAATCCCAAGTCGTTTCATGCTGATGTCAGCATGAAATATTAGCATATTGTCTGTCCACTTAAATGAAAATGCCAATTAATTCTAAAAATAGTAGTTTCGGTAACACTGAAAACAAATCAGCACTGCGCTCATTACAGGCAAGAAAATGAAAATGAGATCACCACAGATTAAGATCATGCAAAAAAGGAAGGAAAATTAATCATTTAGGAGTCATTGAGCATTAACCTCGCCTTTTGTTGGGGGCATCCAAAACACGAACCTTTCATGACCCATAATAACTAAGACACTTGAACTTATGGGTTTTATTATGCCAAACCATCTACTTTAATGAAAATAGAAAAGCAAATATACACATTTATTTTAACAATTTAAAATAAACACCACTTTAAAACTGTTAGTAAACTAGAACCTGCCTGCTGGAGCTTTTGCTGATACCCATGGGCCTGAACCAGCAGCTGATGTGTGCCTGGAGCCACAAGAGTGGTGAAGTGACCCTGACTGTCTGCATGAACATTCATAGAGCCATTAAGCACAACAACAGCATCCGGCATTGGACGGCCTTTGCTGTCCCTCACGACACCACTGAGCCTTCTGTGAACCTTCAAAGATTAAACAGTAGGAAAACAAATTAAAATGAAATTCTAGTTAGAAATAAAAGGTAGTTTGTCTCATTCACTTCACATAGTGCTCTTAAAAATACAGTTTGTATCAAAGCCCTGAACGGTATCAAATAGGAGAACAGAATGACAGGGATGTGCAATGACATTTGTTATTAAATGCAGAGACGTCCTCTGTAATCAAATCGCCGATAATCGCTAGAAATTTAGTGTCCCCAACTACCTCCAGCAGCATGCGGAAAAGAGGCAGTCTGTTCTCCATCCACCTCGAGAAGAGCTGACGTTCGGCTGGGAACAAACAACAGCCAGTGTATATTGTGATCTCAGGGCAAACGCCCACATCCAAACTGAAGTCCTGAAAGAGCAACATTTGTATTTTTCTAAAAAAAGACAAAACTTGGAATATGCAGAAAATAAAATTTGTAAGTTACATTGGAGAATACTTAGGATATACAAAAGATACAGTATCTGCAATTCAAATGATCTTAAAATGACTCCAATACCTTCATACTGCCAGTGTGAGCGCTGAAATCTGCACCCCTAAGGATCCCTCCTGGGAATTTCTCTGTTGGGTTGTATCCAAATCACAAAGCATGGTATGAAGAGGATTCCATAATTATGTAAATGATAGCAGAATTTTTTTAAACTTAGAAATTGAAAGTCTTTCAAATATACCTGACTTGTCTGGACATTGCAGGGTACCCAAGTGCATTAAAGGATGACTACTGGCATACAAGGAGGCCAAGTATCTCAATGTCTCCTCATTTTGTGCTGTGGAGTCATGATTGATCAAATTCTTTATGACCTGCATAAAGTTCCACTAAAGCTGCCATAACACGACTTTGTAAAAACATTTACTGTCAGAAAAGTTGTGCGTTCAAAGATTGTATCAGAAACAAATGCAATCAAACATACAGGCCTGGTTTCATAGACATGGCTTAGTGTAAGCCAGCATTAGGTCATAGTTCAATTAGGACTATTTTTATAAAAACACCTTAAAAAGCATAACAGGTGTGCATCCTAAGATAAAACAAAAGGCACTGAAATGTTTTAAGGTCAGTCAGTTCTAAGCTATGTCTCTGAAACCGGGGGACAGTCCATTCCACTTAAAAGAATAAATTACTAAAAATGTAAAAGATATATATTGTGCCGTTGGTTACCATGCTGATTAGGTCTGTCATAGGGGTATGTAGCCAGCAGAGAGCCTCCTTCCAACACTACTGAGAGAGAAAACCCCCCTCCATAAATCATATTCATCACTGCACGCGTCTCTGGCTGTGCGGATGCATTGCCTAAGTATAAAGACAAACCTTATATTTACTCTAACCACAGCTTTGAAGTGCTAAATTAATTTTTTTTTTTTCAATTGCCGAGTGTTGACTGACCATAGAAGAAATCAGTGTCCAGGTCTGTGCCATGAGCGTTGGTGTAACCCTTACTGGACGAGCAAAAGCCCTCTTGTGCCTGCTCTCTACCATCAGGGTTCACGCATGGGAGAATCAGTATCCTGCTCCTGTCTATCAGCTAAGAATGAAGAAAATCAAAACTGTATTAAATAACAGATTGTGTATCTGTCATCTAAATCTAGTGAGCTGCCTAAATAGTATGATAAACAAACCCCAGACCCACTAGATGTTCCAAAAGGTAGGATGAATAATTATGCTTGGTTCCTTTGGCCTTATTATAAAAGGCAGCACATCAGAAAAGCATTATCAGAATGCATTTCATGCCAGTTTTTAAATTTTTTTACTGTTTATAAACTAATTTAAAATTAAACCCTATATGGTTTCCAATTTAAAAATATATTGAATGTCCTTTCCATTTTTTGTTAGCTTAAAAAGGTATACTGCACCACAAAATTATATCATTAATACCCAATAATATATCATTAATAATATAAGCTTACCTTGGTGATGGCGGGATTCCTGCCGTAGTTGAGGCAAAGAACAGAAGCAAATTCAAGCAGCAACTCTGGACCTACTGCTGCATTACCATGAACTCCAGCCACAAAACGGATCTTGGGTTTAGCAGCTTGAGAGATCTCCAAATTGCCAGCGATCTCAAGAGCCCAGATAGTTCTGATCTCAGTGCTTTGACCCAAACTGACCAGGAGTGACGAAAAAAAAAAAAGATTAACAAATTGAAGATATCCAAAATTCAATAAACAACAATGTTGTTTGCCGTTGATGTTTAGCTTACGCCATTCTAGATCGTTAATTACCGGTCCAGTTATTGCATACCTGTACAGTCGTGTGATGCGAGGGAAGTTTAAGGTCAATCCACGCAGAAACTCGGAGCGTTCCCTGTAGGTTCGATACCGCAATGTCTGAGCAGGGAGAAGACTGCGGACCAACTGATCCAAATACCTAGGGAATAAAAGCCGTTCCACCAGTTTCTCAAAGTCCTTTTGTTCTCCTTCCTCAGCAGATGGCTGCAGCATATCTCTCGTCAGCTTGAAGTCCACCTGCTCCACCCGAGTATCCAACACCCGGACAGATGTCGATATTGGAGTATAACTGTGGATAGGTCAAAAGGAAACATAATGGCGGACCCAGTTTATAACTGGCATTGTGCTCATTTGCCCATTTCTCACCCTGGAGCAGAAGCGGTGATATGGTAAGAACCAGGAGCCAGAGGTCTCCAGTATTGGCCTGTGCTGCTGGTGTGGACAAGATGGCTTGAACCTTCCACCATGACTGTGGCATTAGCAATTCCTTTTCCAGAATGACCATCAATCACTATGCCCCTCACAAACAAATGAACCTGACATATGGGACATCACATAAACCATACACATCAAATGGAATAGCTCACCCAAGAAAATTATTATTATTGTCACAATCATGAAATGAATCACCTGTTGTATAAAGTTCAAGAGTGCTTTGTGATTCTTCTCCCAGTACTCTGAGAGCAAATTCTCTGGTGGAAGCAGTTCACAGCTCAGTCCAATGTTAACAGCTAAAGTGTCCGCGCTTTGATATGCCCAAGTCAGCAAATCAATGCCTACCGTTATGCAAAAAACAGTGTTGATTTCCAAGTGAAACAGGACACTCTAGGAATACAGTAGTCAACCATCATGCCCTCTTGTCTTAGGACAATTTTGATTAACTATTGATCCACTGCAAATGTTGACCACTGTAAGTACTAACAATACACAAGACAAACCTAATAAAATGATAAATGTACAATATCCTTCAAAAATGTAGGGCCAGTAAGATAATTTCTGAAGAACTATGTGACTGAAGACTGGCCTAATGGCTCTTTTTTCCCCCTCGCCCCATCACAAGTATAAATGACACTTAAAAATCAAATAAAAAAAAAAAAAGAGTTCAATAATTGTAATACTTCACACCATTATAGATTTACTGTGTTTTAGAAAATAAGATTTCATTCAATAACATACCACCACCACAAATTTGAAAATGGTAAATAAGAGTAAGTTCTGATACAATATTTTGTGATTATGCTTTAGTCTGACCTGTGACTACTGGTCGATGGTGCTTAATGGCTTTTTTCCCTCTGGCTCTTGGCACATCACAGGTCTGAGGCCCTATAAAAGCTTGAGATTGCTGGAATAAAATTAAATGGTATTGGACAATTTAAAGGAAGGCTTGTAACATAAATATTAATAATTAAAAAAAACACAGACACCCAGACATTCAAAACTGCTAATGATTTAAAAGGTCACAAATGCTACATTAACATTATATAATTCAATAGCATAAACAATATGCATACCGCATAATAAGACTTCGCAACAGATTTAAACAAGTCCTCATCAACAGAGTCAAGGGAACTGGGGTAGACTACTCCCCTAAACCCTACAGAAAACAACAGCAGCACAGTTTTATTATTAAAAACAAACATCATTATATTAAAAACCAAGCAACTTTCTGTACCTCCACGTATACTTGCAGACAGTACAAAGAAGTGATCCTTGATCCATTTTATCACTGCTTGGGTTTCAGCTTCAACAGTATTTTTCAATCCTGACCGTTTAGGAAAATTTGCATTCAGGTCAACACGGCGACCATTACTGTGTCCAATAATACTTAGGTCTCCTGGGACACGTTTGTTGTGAGCTATGAGAAGAAAATTACGGTAAATTAAGAGGATAACGATGAAACAAGGTGCTAATATGTTTGCTCTTACCTTTTAGTGCTAATTCATATCCGTCTGGGTTCATGGAAGGCATGATGTGAATTCTTGTGCTATTGACCAGACGTGTGACCAATGGATCTTGGCCATAATTACGGCACAAGTACTCTACCAGGTTTAGGAGAATCTCACGTCCGATAAACTCATTTCCATGCAGGTTACCCAAAAACATGACCTCTGGTTTGCCTGGATGAAGTAAACAGGTGATCGCATAGATGATCAGCTGAGAAATACTTTTATATTATTTATGTGCATGATCGTATGCAGCTTCACCTTTCTGATCAATACCAGGATTGGTGGATATCTCCATTACATAAAGATTTCTGCCCTGCACCGATCGTCCAGCAGAGTTCAGGTAAGTGATGGAAGGATGGATAGCACTAAGCAGTTGCAAGAACATCTCCATTTCACCATAGCTATGATATCGGAAATCCAAAGTATGGATTGGAGACCTTGAGGTGGGAGGCCCACGTGTGTTCCGTCCGTCACTGGTTACCACAGGTTTTTCAATGGAATCTAGCATTAACATCTCCTCTACAGGTTTATCAAGTGTGAAGTTTAACACAGTGGCTCTGCCTTCAATCACAGGCACATTCTTGAGTGTATTTGAAAGATATCTGAAGGAAACATTAAAATTCCTTTAAACTGGACAAATTCCATTTCATTGCCGTTCTTTTACGAATCTATACATGTATAATCACCCAGGTGAGCTTGCAGTAACGTCGTATCTTCCAGGCAGAAGCAGACGATAATAATCACCAAACATCCAAGTTGTGATGTTGTGATCAGTTCCAGAAATGGAGATTGTTGCATCTGGGAGACCAAAGCCTAATCTGGTCATTACAAAACCTCTCACTCCAATATGAACCTAAAAAGAAGCAAAAAGTTTGTCATACAACACATTGGACTACACAAATCATTCACATCCACTCACTTGGTGTATGTAGGCAAGAAGGGACTCTTTGTTTTTGCCCCATTCTGTGAAAAGCTGAGAAGCTGGTGGATACTTGCAGCAGCTCAACTCAAAAGTGACTTCAAAGCAGTTCCCTTTAAAGAAGTTGTAATCCTGCATTCTCCCTGTGCACAGACAGAACAGCAAGTCATCGAATCAATGTTCAATGGAGGTCCACCTGGGTACAAGGACTGATTTTAATGTCAAACAGTGATACCATCTTGCGAGCCTTTCTCTGGATCCTCAGGACAGCCAGGATTGTCCATCCTCATAACAGGATGGTTCTCAGTGTAGGTTTGTGCTAAATGGCTAAACAGAGCACGATCTGCGGTCAGCCTTGAGGTTGCATAAGAACTGGCGTCATCAAAGGGGTAGGTGGCCATCACTGAGCCCCCATGGAGACTACCAGATAAGACAAACCTTGAAAAGACAAGCAGCAAGCATGGTAGGAAACACTTTGTGAGAAAAGATCCGACTTGTGAAAATCTCAGTTCACAGGCAAAAGAACATTGCACCACTGAGTAATCACTGAATAATCAGAGATTCATGTTTTCATCTCAATTAAAAAAAAAAAAAAAAACACATTCACATTAATTTTGTAGTGAACACAATATTTGAAGTTTCTATAGTATTGTTTAGTACCATTTAGTATTAGGGTGACCATAAATGCCATTTTTTCCAGACGTGTCCTGGCCAGGAATTTTATATTACCTAAAATATCTAGGTTTTGGCTTTGTTTGCGTCTGCAGACCAATCAGTGTATGACATTTATTGCTTATGTTTTCAAAATGTGCTCAAGGTACATTGAATCAAAACAAATACAGAAATCTTGGCCAGGTCAGGTCGAAGGGAAAAAAAAAAAAAAAAAAAAAGACCCCTGCTGACCCAAATAACAACTACAAAATTATTTTAAAAGACATGAATTTAAACCGCAAGCTTAATTGAGGTTGTCTGTGCAAAATTGTTTATTTTAAACATTTTACACATATATAATGACTTTAAAACCTTGTATGAATTTAATAACGGTGTAGAGAAATAATTAAAACTACACGACAAACTAAATACACACACAAACAAGACAACATACTTTTTCTCGAGAATCCATTTCATGACAGCGGTGACCTCCGGTAGGTCTTGTGAGGGCTTGCTGACGGACTCATGCCGGTCTGGGAAACTCTTATCGAGGTCATAATGTTTAGTATTCTCGCGGCCTTCGCTGCTTCCAGTGCAGTCCCCTTCCACCGCGCGCTCAAAGCCGTCGGGATTCATGCTGGCCATTATATAGATATCAGTCCGGTTAACCAGCTCTGTGACTCTCGTATCGCGGCCATATTGAGTTAACAGGTACTCAATCAGATACACCAACAGCTGCCTAGATAAAGCCTCGTCTCCGTGGATATTGCCCACATACTTGAACCTCGGTTTCCCCGGCACGTCCATACTCGGATTCGTTGTTATTCTCATTACCCAAAGCTGCCTTCCCTCGACAGACTGTCCGATGCTGAAAAAGCTGCAAATATGCGCGTAGTCTTTAGAAAAACCCTGAAGGCGATCGGTCATGTCAGCGTAGTTATAATATACTTTGTATGTTTCATCGTGAACGTTGCTGGTGCGTCTCAAACCAAGCATGCGGTGCGGAAATATTAAAATATGCGGCAAAATAAACCACAACGTATGCATTATGTGATTGTAGTAGCTTAGTAGTGATTTTTTTTTTCTAAAAATCTTTTGTTAGTTGCCTTTTTGTTGAGCCATCACAAATTGTTGATCACTGGCCTGTCTGTGTGCAGGTTAAACGCATTGAATCAAAATCAAAGACTCTTAATAGATTACACTTGGCATAATCAGTATAAAATTGGTTCGCACAGGGTCAAACCAAAATCGGGATTCAACCACTGCTATTTGTTAAGGGGTGGTTGTCGATTTTCCCAGTTTTTTTTTAGTTTTTTTTTTATTACATTTTTTTTATTCAGCCTATTTATTTTTTAACCATCGAAATTAAGTTAAATGTGAAAGCTTTATGTATAATTTAAAATGTATTTATGTCATCATTTTTATACCTTTTTATATGCACATTTTTTTACAACTTTTTAAGTTCTTTTTTTAGTACCCATGATAGACCATAAAATTTGCATGTTGTACACAAGGGTAGTTAAAGGACATATATATATATATATATATATATATATATATATATATATATATATATATATATATATATATATATATGTGTGTGTCTGTGTGTGTATATATATCTTTTACTGGCAAAAGTATACTGACAGCCATCAGTGTACAAATGTTTGTTATAAATGATTACAATCTGTACATAAAGTCATATCAAAGTACAGTATTTTTTTTTTCCGTGAAATGTCACTATAAAGCCTTTCTGGTTCTCACCCCTTAACACAGTGGTTCCCAACCTTTTCTTGTTTGAGGCACCCTTGGAAAGCCTTTCAAAAGTTCCCGGCACCCTTATAAGGAAATAGATATTTAAAATCTCCGTAGCTTTTTTATTATTATTTATTTATTTGTTTCATTTCGAGAGTTTGCATGCAACAACACCTTATACCTAGTCCTAGATGATATGAGAATACTGTTTACACTGATTCTGCCTTAATAAAAAAATTTTGTTGAAATTTTGGCGGCACCCTCAAAAGATCTCACGGCACCCCTTAGTGCCGCGGCACACCGGTTGGGAACCACTGCCTTAACATGTCCATTTAATTTTCAGTCATTTTATATGGTGATAAAGTAGCATCTGAAAGGTGATTTAATGGATTGCATTTGGATGACATCACTAAAATGATAAACTGACTGTAACACTAAAATTGAGTGTACTACTGTCCTCTTGCATTATCAAGTCTGTAAAGCTGCTTTGACACAGTCTGTATTGTAACTACTATATAAAAAAGTTATTGACTTGACTTACGTTTGACATATAATTAAATTAGAGCCCCATCTGTTGCCATGTGAGTACAAAAGGCTAGCTTTGTTATGTTTTAATGTAAATTCTGAGACATTATACCTTTTGATTTCAAATTTTAATGTTAGACAATTCATCACACCTTTTCTGAAAATGACTGATGTTGAGGGTTCGGTGTTTGTTTTAATGTTCATTTAAGGTCATAAAGATCCACACGCCACAGTCAGCTGATATCAATTATTCTGTTTTTTTTGTTTCTTTAGCTTTTATGCTCATGTTCTTTATTCATGAAATATCATACAGAAGTTGACCATGGAAACTGCAACGGCTATGATCATGATGATCGAGTCATGACGAAAGAAGAGCAACGCTCCCGGCTTCTCACCGCACCACGTCCGTTCTGCTGTCATCATACAGGACTTTATCTTCTCATCGTTCCTGCCGTCAATAGTTTGTCTTTCTTTCCTCATGCAGTGGGTAAAAAACGTGCTGTGGACTTGTTACATTATAGTGTAGCACCAGTATACCAGCCTGCCGCCCGGGTCGACAAACCATCTTGCAAGGCTGGGAACAGAGGGATGGAGGAAGTGGAAGTTTGAAGGGCTCAGAAGGAGGAAGAAGGGAGGGAAGGGAGGAAGGACACGGCTGGCTCCTCTCAGTGCTGGATCCTACGGATAGACTGGATCTGAGGGGTCTGAGCGTGGCAGCCGTACTCCCTGTAGTGCCTGTACTCGCCTCCGTGGCAGTCGCACTCCATAATGTACTGGTAACCACGGTAACCAGGATACTGGTAGCATACCCAGCTGGAGAAATAGGGACAGAGAGGTGGCATGTTACCATGGATGCCAAGTGAAGCGCTTGATACCAGGCTTTTTTAGATACAGATAAAAGCAGCATAAGAGAAAAATCCATTTGACCAATCGTACTTACGCGCCACTCATGACTTGGATGGAGCCGACCTCGTTGTTGCACCATCCCATAGCCTGCAGGGAGGGGTAGTCATTGCACACCTCCCACTGCCTTCCAGTCATGTTCTCACACTCGAAAAGCATCATACGGCAATCACTGTGCATCTGATTCACAATAGAGAGAGAAAGATATACAACTTGTTAAATGCCCTGTTGAGTGAAAACTGGTTCCCTTTAAGTTCATGGCTTGCAATTTGAATTAAACTGGCCCCATCTCACAGGATTGGTACAAATGAAACTGCAAATGGAAATTGAATTAACTGCAGCGTAACACAACTTACTTTTTAATTAGTCTAGCACAACAAAACGGACAAGATATTGGATTCTAGGATACGTTCTTCCACCATGACCTATAAAATGATGTGAAAGTAAAATCTAAAATAATCTATAATTAAATCATTTAAATAATAATTAAATCTAAATTACCAAATATAATTAATATTTATATAAAAAACATATATCATACAAAAGTACAATAAAATACATTTTAAATACATTTTTAAGATTAATATTTCTAATGTTTTGATATGATTACTTGTAAATGTAAATGGACTATAAATAATAAATTAGATTTAGTATTACTCAAATTTATATTTGATATGTATTGCTTTGAAACAAATATATATAATGTAATATATAATATAATTATATGTTTTTTATTTCCCTTTGTGTACAATAGCAAAAATATATAAATTATTTAAATAAATAAATAAAGGTCGCTTTCAGACACTGATTATTAATATTTGACATAAATTTGATCTATATTGTATTATTTATTGTAATATTTCTTATTAAACCCCTGGTGTATATAACAAGAAAAAGGGAAGTAAATAAACATAGCTTTTCAAACTTTGACATTTCTATAAATTCTATTTGAATTATGCTATATGCGATTTTTTGCTAGTTCAATTCAAATGAAACGTATTCTAAATTCAGTTCAATTCCATGTATATATCAAAAAATGTATGTATCTGTGTATTGTGTGTCTCTGCTGCAGATGGTGTCACTCACAGCAGAATAGATGGGGCGGAAGGACATCATCCTCTCAATGCGATAGGCATTGTTGCCACTCCAGGCCTCCCAGCAAGGGTAATCTCCCTTCTCCAGGATGAACTGCTGGCCATTGAAGGTAGAGTGCTCAAAACCTACCCAGCTAGAGTCAGAAGAAACGATTAGGAGACAGGGCCGGGAAGAGGAAGAGATTTACACAGGTTAAGGTGCTTGAAGTTGCTTGCTTTTACTCACACTCCACACTCCACCTTCAGGGAACGGACAGTCTCCATCCCGTACTCCATGATGTTCTGGCAGCAGGAGGTGAATTCACAACGCCTGCCCTGGAAATGCTCCTGATCGTAAACGGTAATCTGAAAAAGAAAGACACAAATATCTTTAGTTATGTTGTTCGCGATTATTTAATTAGATAGTTTGTTCCAAATTACATTAAAACGTAAATTATTAAATCATAAAATATTATGTAAATATTTAAAGTTAACTAATGTTGAAAAGCTCATAAATTCATGTCAACAGTCAAAAAGTTAGGAATAATTAAGTTTTTTTTTAATGCTCACCAAGGCTACATTTATTTGATCAAAAATGATTACCATTTAAAAAAACTTTTCTATCTGAATATATTTCAATTTATCATTCATCCATGTGATCTAGTGTCACATGGTCCTTCAGAAATCATTCTAATACACTGATTTTAGTATTAATAATAACAACTGAAATACATTATTTGAGGAATAGTAAAACAGCAACTAAACATATTATTTTATCTTTTTTCAAACAAATGCAGCCTTGGTCGGCATAAGTGACAACATGAATACACAAACGACCTATTCAAAATAATAAAACACTTCTCTTAAAAAAATAAAATAAATAAAATCGCTTCACCTTCCATGGTCCCATGGGCATTGACATAGGGTTTGTCAGAGCCATTGTTTCAAATATCTCAGCGCTGACTGACCTGCGTGCAAGAAATCACGTCAGAAGAGTTCGCGCACAAACGCTGTTCAACAAAATTCTAGAAACAATAATCAGTTTTCATACATTTCTACTTCCACTAACTTGTCCTACTGTGGAGCTGTGAAAAAAACCCCAGTACGTGTTGTCAAGTATATGTGCATGTAGCAATCTTTGTGCGACAAGCCTGAACACTGTTGAATCAATTAAACCGGCTGATTGTTCAAATACTTGTTGAATCACAAGTATCTCCTCTACCTCTATCAGTTATAATTAGCGTTTCAGATTGTATCGGTGGCTCATTGACTTATCATTCTGTATATTTCATGCTCACTATGCTTTTAATCACTATCTGGTTTAAAGTTGGCAGAGGTACAGGGTTCACCAGACTTACCCAATAGAATGAGCTGTATGCGTTGAGGGGGAATCCACCACGCGGTCTCCTGCTCAGGCATCTGTGGGGCTATTTATACAGACGCCGTTTCAATGGGGCTTCCTGACTCACAGACCCTGGCTGCTGTCAGCATTTTGCATTGGATGCCTTTTGTTTCTGACCTGAGCTGTAGGCCTTTCTTTCCTCCGCATACTCTTTACAATGAAGTGATCTCCACCAATGAGCGGCCATGGAGCTGCATGGCAGCCGTACGACCATCTCTCATGTTCCCTGATGATCACTTCACTTTTACGCTATAAAGGTAGCAATGCACACCGATATCGATATTAGGTGACATTTATATGAATTACATAGAAGGTCATTTACTATAACGCACGATTTTCCTTTCAGGCCCTTCGGATTTGAATCGAAGACATCGCTACGATACTATTTTGATTTTCACAGACTTTTTAGGGAGCTTTGAAATATATTTGCTTTGCATATGTGCTTTTTTATATATGCACAACATACAAGGTTTGAATTTGTTGATGCCTGCTACGATGAAATAGCAATAATTTAAACAATAACGAATATTTCTAGTTTTTTAGCCTCCAATTCATCTGAATGCAAACTTCAAACCACTGCTTACATGTTTTCTGGGGTTAGGTCAGATATCTGTAGGCGATATCTGATTAATGCAATGAATAAGACTGGCCCATCTTCTGGCCCATAAATGAAAAAACGTGGCAATGCTAATGTGCTAAAGATGCTAATATGAATCAGTGTGTTTCCAAAGCAATAATGCGGATACTGCTTTAAATACAGACAAATATATAGTTCCATTGCAGCTTATATTCAATTCAGGAACAATCCAGGAATGGGGGAAAGTTTGTAAATGTAGGATTGACATTGAAACTATTTTTGCTCAGTTGAGCAAATAATTGTGGAAATGGCACAGAATAATGAACAATTCTGAAGCTGAAAGACTCTTGTAAAACGTATCTTATTTCAAAATGATTTTTAACAGTGTATAGACCTGAACCTTTCAGTCCGTGTAATTTGAAATGAGCTAAACAGTTTTAGCATTCATTGTGGAATGACTTCTGATGCTCAGCTCATAACCTCGACCCAGGTCTCTTTGCAAAACAAAGGCAGTACACAGACTGCAGTCAGCACATTGTTGTCCTGGGTGGAGGTGTGTGTGTCGAATGTGTATGACGTGTGTATCTGTTAAGCTCTGTTTGAGTGTGTGTGTGTGTGTGTCAAATGTAGTTCTGGTTGTGTGTAAAAATGTCTGTATGTGCATGTGTGTGTGTGTGTGTGTGTGTGTGTGTGTGTGTGTGTGCGTGGATTTCTGCTGATGAGAGCAGCCACACCGTGATGACAAAGAGACAAGCCAGCTCAGCAGGCCCGTGAGATGAAATGAGTGTCCTCTTCTACAAACATACACACTCTCAGTCATGTTATTAATAAACTCAACACTGTATGAACATCACTGTAAGCTTTTTAAGCTATAAAAGTTTGGGTTGGTATCATAATCTAATATAATAGGCTATTAAACACGACTATATTGATAAAACGGGAGTTCTTTAGATTATTCAAGGATTGCAGAAACAAAATTAATTAGAAAGCATTACTATATAATTTGGTGAATATTTTGAAATCTAGCCAAAACCATGAAAATACAAGCTCTTAATAACAAGCTCGTATTATTTCCTGAATCAGCTACTTTTTTTTTCTTCATAGTGTTCGGAAATAAGTATCTCATTCTCCGTTATAAGTGAATGAAAAACGATTTTTTTTGTACTGTCGTGTGGCGTCCTCTTGTGGATTGTCATAACTTCAACGCCTCCACTAAATTCAGTAAAGGTTGGTTTCATCAAGAATATTTTATTGCACAAAACGTACTTTATGGGGGCTAAAGATTATTTAAATTATTAACAAGTTTTTTTTTATTTTTCATAAAAGAAAAAATGGCTACTTTAAGAACAGTTTACTGAATGTTTTTTGCGAAACATTTATGGAAACTTTATTTCTTAGATAGAGTGTGGACACATGAATTGTAAAGGTGTCAAAAAAGACTTTTAGAAATTTTTATTAGATTTAAATTAAAAAAGAAAACTTTTTATAAAGGTTGTATGCGTTTAGTTTCTATTAAATGATAAACCATAAAAACCAAAAAAAAAATGCTGTTTTTTTATTTATTTGTTTTGAGTTTGAATTAATGGACGTTCACACAATTCACGCGTCAATTTGGATCATACCACACGACAAACGGGGGTGAATTCGAAACAGATACCGGCGCACACTACATTCTAGAATGACCAATTCAATCCAGCCTCAGCGAATAATTTTATCTAAAGCTATTTCCTTATAAATTTAGCCCGCTGTACTCAAATCTCCCTTTTACTATAAATCAAACCCTGTTATCTGCTGTCGCCGTGCATCACTGAACGGCAGGCGACCCCCTCCGGCGTGCAGTGGTACGTCCCTCAGTTGGAGCGCCTGAGAGATTCAGATCGAGCGGAGAACAGGAGGATTTAAATACCTCTAAGCGGGCGACCTGCTCAGCCCTTCGGGTGTGGGAGGGTGACTGTTTTGTGTCTTTGCTAGACCGGGGGAGCAGGGGGGTGGAGGAGGAGGAACGGATAATGAGCTATTCTTGTACCAGCACAGGCAACAGCCAGGACCCATCGAGCTCTAAGAAGTCCGGCGGCGTTAATCCCAGTAGTTGCAGCAGTAGCAGCGGAGACACCGGCAACGGCAAGAACCGCCACAGCATCCGCGGGAGCAAAGCGAACTCGAACCCTGATTTATCCGAGGCCATGAAAGTCAAGAAGGGCTGCAACACGACAGACGTCGGGGTCCCCGTCACCACAGAGGAGGAATTGCTTGCGAACAAAACGATCACCCCGGAGGATGTGCTGGGATTGCAGAAGATCACTGAAAGTAAGTGACCGAGTGGATCGGAACACGCTCGGAACATTTCGCCAAACATCGTACGTTGTCGCAAAGCTATTGAATAGGTTGCGCTTTGTATCAAACGAAGGCTTCAGTAGACGGGAGTAATCACAGATCCTCGTGTTTGCGAACACTTCTCTATGCTATATACGCCATATTGTAGCAATTCTGGAACACCGGGTTTCTTTAATAAGAAATACTGAAAAAATAACTTGCTTGAGACTGAGCCAAACATTAGGTTTTATTTTACGGTTTCATCAACGCACATTGGCGTGCGAATATAACATTACAGTGCATCAATGTAGCTCACTCATCAGAGATCTTTATTAGGGTTATATGACCGGTTATGTGACCTCTTGCTGGTCACACTATTACAATTGAACTACTGAAAATTACTTTGGAAATGGGGAGAAATAAATGGCATGGGCAGTGCCATTTCTCAAGGATCAACTATAATTAACCTTCTTCAGCCTTGCAGTCCTAAGTATGGTTAGGTAACAGGTGGCCAATAAGCCCTCCATTACTGTTTTTAAAGGTCCGTGCAATGGCTTATACAACATCCACATCCCATGAACCTTATGTAGAGGCTGCATGTGATGCTAAGCTATTAGAAATACCTCCTAAAAAAGTTTTCATTCTTATTAATTATTTATTAAATATTAATCAGTTTCAACCAGTTCGCGAATTACGTTGGGACTCGTGCGAGGCCCTTCTTCCTCATCTAGCATTTTAAACACCCATCATAACGCTTTGTGGTTATAGTTATGATATCTAAATTGACAGTACTATTATCAGTACAGTTTTGTCATTTACCCGCCAATGGTGAGCAGAAATCCTATGGGTTCTCATGGTTAACTTGTACATTTGTGACTTTTGAGCCACTCGGCACGCACTGAATAACTTGTGATCTGAACTCGGTGGTTACTGAAACCTAATTTGAAAACACCCTAGAAATGTATGCGCGTGTGTATATATAAATTATGTAAAGTATATGTAAAATATTTTCACTCCCTAGGATTATGTCCTTCTCTTGGCAGCCATCTTTCTTTCTGCAGTCAGCATGAAAGACCATCATTTTTGGATCACGCATTAAAAGACCCGACTTCTTCTTTTTAATAATTTAGGAAAAGAGTTGAAAGTTTAAAAATTAAAATTTTACGAAAAAGTGCATATCGAGTCTTTTAATCAAAAATTAAATTGAAATGAACACCAGACGGGATAAATTATATATTTGCTTACGCATTTTTATGGGTGAAAGAAATTAATAAAAGCTTATTATTAGCTTAGTCACCCCATATTAGCTATTTATAAACATTTTTATCACTTATTACGACAATAATGCAGATTCGTGAACAAAAAACATTTATGAACTCTTGCTTCTGATTTGTTCAAGACTGCTTTCAAGATTAGTTCAGTGTCAGCCACCCTGGGTAAATATCTGGGTAAAGAGCCATATGTAAATGAACAGGGTAGTGAGTCTTGCTTCTGTCAGGTTTTTAATGTTTTTAATGGGCCCCACAAACATGCAGATCGTGTTTATTTCCAGCCCACTCAACCACCATGTTTATTTGCTCAAAGCAGTTACATAATTTCACCTGTTTGCTGTGTTTGACTTCATAAGCTGTCCTGTTGGGCCTCTCTGAACATCTGAAAAATGCTGCCCACTCAAAGCAAGCAACCAACCTGTGCTTCGCTCACAAGACACATATTTTTCTTTCTATGTTTTGCTCTGACTCATCAAGCGATTCTAACCTCAGACCTGATTACTGGAATTTTAGTGCACCGTAACCATGTCCTGCTCTCTTTATGGCCTGTCAACGTGCGAAAAGGTTCCGCTGTTCTATTTTCATTGGCATGCGCTCCGTTTAAATACTAAAAATAAACGATTTATCTTTGCTATTTTAATTTGGTCAGTCCGTTTATATCTGTTTATTAATCTCATTTATTTCCCTGCCGTTAACGTCGCATATTCTTGAGAGCAATCGACAGAGGCTTGAAAGAAAGGCATGTTGGCACCTGATTATTCTGAGTGACCAATATTAGCACCTTTAGATAATACATTGCGTGCTCGGTAATAGTTTAGGCATATGTTGAGATTTTTACCATGGCAACAGTTTCTGCTGGTTGAAGGTGGGGCAGGAGTCCCTCATTATCGACTTATTAAGAGCAAGTTTCCTGGAGACCTGAAGCTTTAGAGAAGCAGTTACATACATGCAGTGCTATGGGCGTAGTTTTCTTTGCTTGTATGACGTTGCAATGTTTATAATATAGGCTTGAACACAAAACATCATGCCTAACCATTTCCTCCCCACTGCAGAGGATTTGCGACATGTATTTAGCTATTATACAGTCCACTCCAGAAAGGGAAGTACGCTGCGGTCACAGGATAATAGTTGAGCTCATTGTTTTTCTTAATCATTGTAAATGTCTTCCTTGAGTATCTTACAAGCAACAAGCATTGCTGATACTGATTTACTATTAACAGTCTTTTCAAATCGTTAGCTTTGGTTCTCTAGTTAACCCTCTAGTTAATCTTCACCAATACTAGGTGAAAGGTGCGTGAAATAGTAGCCCACCAAAAGATGGTGTCTGTTTCACTTCCTTTTGTGTCTTGATGGCAGGCCCCGATTTCAACCTGTTGACATCGAGTTCTCATGGTAATTATTCCCAAATGAATCCTGGAATGTAAGACAAGACTGGTGTTTTAAAATTCCTTATTAAAAATGGAGTAACGTAAATCTCATTTTGACTAATTAAGGCACCGTTTCAGAAGACTGTCCTTTAACTAAACAAATCAGTCATGGTTCCTTGACCTATTTGTCTCCGGGACAAATTGATACAGACTGTATAAATTTAACTTAGAACATTGAAGAATCTCATATTCATATATTCAGTCTGAATGACAATGATTCATATGCTTTAGTCGCTCAATGCTAAAGACATATGAGAGTTTTTCTCCACTGATTAAATACTTCAAATCTGTTTTAATCCATGCGCTTCATTTTTCATGTTTTTTTTTTTTTTTATCATCCTGGCTAGTGTGCTAGTATATATTTAATGTAATATTTATTTTATTATATTACGTTATTATATTTATACCAACCTAACATAAATGTTGTATTATTAGCCTTTATTTTAATAATCCACACTGGCCTGGAGAAACCATATTTCCATCTGTACATTTATAGCGTTTGTTATTTTTAAAGTTTATTTGAACTATTTTTTTAACGTAACCATTATTGACCATAACTTGCATCCATAGTCTTTTCCTTTATACAGTCAATACTATATCTTCATCATCATCATTTAACATTTTTCTCTTGTTGTTTGTTTTAAACATCACCTATTTCTATATTATCATCTATTTGTTTCAGTCTGTCAATTTCGGATATCAATCCTCATTTAGAAAGTTCCCTAGAGCCTCAGAATAGAAGTACACAGATTTATAATCCACATTAGATTATTGTGCATGCAGTGGACTAGACATTTAAAGCATGTCAAAAAAATCCTTGTCCTCTCTAGTATTCATTTCTTATTCAAATGTAATATCCTGTTTCAGTTCCAACTCTGCACACACAATTATCAGAAAGTAATTCATACAAGGCTGTACTGTAGACAAGCAAATCAGGAAAAAGCTCATTACTCTTCATAAATGAATCAACTAGGTTTTTCCTTAAGGCTGCATGCAGTGTGAAAATCTTACCCGGGCTTGTTTTATCTCACTGTTAGTACAGATTTTGCGTTGTTTACTTCTTACTTAACTCTGGGTTGAACAGGTCAACACGTGACCCCGCTTCAGTGTTGATCTAATGAAACTGTATTATCATTTATGTGAGACACTGCATAACTGTAAGTTTTCTACATTTGTATTCATATGCATAACTTAATTGAAAAGATTTGACAGCATCGCTTGCTTTTAGCACTCTCCAGTGTCTGCTCTTCCGGTCATTTCCTGTGTCTTATTCTAGTTTCTATATCTGAACCTCTAAACTCCAGATGGCTAATCTGCCAAGCTTAATGTGCTAAAAATGTAGACCACTCCTTTGCAACCTAGTGTCCTTAACGCAGCCCGGTGTCATGAAAGATGCAGAATCCAATCCCCCTTGGACCCCAAGGGATAGCCCTTTTTAATGCCTGCTCACAGATGACGATGATAATAATAATAGATGATTATTATTTAAAGATTAAAGAAGATTTTTTTGTATAGTACCATGTCCAATGTTTCGATGTAGTTAAAACAGTGTAATGTTAGCTTGGCATGCTAATTGGTCCGTATGCTAACTGAAAACCAGACTTTATTTGTCCATATGTGTTGTACATATGATATTTTCATGTGAAATTACTAAAAACTAAAGACACTTAAAAAACACACACACACACACTGGGTTGCCTTGTTGTGTTAATATTGTTTTTATACAGCTACGGTTAATTTCCATATGTGAAAGAGCTGTGTAAAAAGGTTTCTTTGTATTAGCCATGCAGTGTAGCTGGCTAAAGAGAGCACTGTAATCTGGGTCTGCATAAAAGATCTCTTGTTTGAACTGGTTTTGATGATTACACAACAGTAAAGGCCAGGTTGTCAGGACCAGTACCTGATTGTACCTAGGCTGCAGCTAGAGGCACAAAATAATGATACGCTGACTTTAGATCATTTAAATGAGTTGATCCAGTCTACAAAAAACACCCTGTAGTTCAAACAGTGAGGTTGGCCCTGCAACGCCAAGGTTATATATTTGATTCCCAGGGAAAGCAAGAAACTGAACCTTAAAGGCAGCGTAAGTGGATTTTGATAAAAGCACACGATCAATGTAAAACTTGATCGGATAATTTCTTTACAAATCAGGAAAAATAATTAGTTTCTTAATCTGAACGTGGCTCAGTGAATGTTCACAGTAGTTAATGACTTTGGAGGGTTATCAGTTTTTGCTACCGCTTGAACAAGACTCGGATTATGGTTGCACGAGTCGTTTTGGTTATTGTTATGAGACATGTATTGCAGTTATTTTGAGGCTTGAAAACTTCGGTGACATTGAGCCATAATTACAGTCCTTAAAAAAAACGAAAAAAATAGCTTGAAGTGACATGTTCGTGAACAGTTCCTTTTAATAATTAGTCCAGTTTGGTTAATTTAACGTTGTATAAGATAGACACTTTTTTTTTTTCTGCTTCTGCTTGGTTCTTGTGTGCATTGACAGTGTGGCTGTCTAATAATGCTAATATATTGAAATGAAAGGTTTTGATATGACTAGCTGGTATTTTCTGTAAATTTTGTAAAGTTCAGATTGACGAATGACTAAAACGAGCTGACATGCGAAAGCTAATTCAATTTTTGTAGCTCAACATGGCTGATCAGTAACAAACTGGAGAAACAAGTCCAACTTGTCATATGAGTCATTTACATAGATTTACATATTTGTATAAAGCCAGACTCTGTGATCAGAGAACAGTTATTTAAAGAGACGCATTTGTTCAGTTTTGAGCGATGATGCCAAAGGACATGTGCACAGAGAAAGAGTTCACATAACACGCACATCCAGACATACATTCAGTGACTTCTTGATGGCCTTTTATTACTTGACTCATGTCTTCTATTCTTGTTCAGCACTTCAAACGCTTCTATATCATGCTAGTAGGTTGTTGGTCTTGTTTCTACAACGGCCCGTCCTCTCACCCCTTGCTTGATGCTAATGCAGAATGATACAGGGTCACGTTAAAACTGCCAAAGGCACAGCGGTCATGCCTGTGCTGGCCATAAAATGAATTTCTAAGGCTGGGCATTTACAAAGCTGAGCCTAAATCTAGTGGACATGTGTAGTTTTGTGACCTCTATCAGGTTCTGTTGCCCTACAATGTGCATGTGCGTTGTCTGATAAGAACATCAAGTACCTATTGAGGTTTTTACTTCCTGTTCATGAGCGTAAGCAGGTTTTGCAAGGCTGTGCAAAACCGTTGAAATTCTCTTATGCTTTCTGAATGACGAATGTACTGGTCCTGTTCAGAGTGATTACTGAAGGTGTAATCTAGATCAGTGGTTCTCAGCTGACCCTGTCAGAACGGACCTGTGAGGTACTTTAGGTCAGTTCAGAATCACTAATCTAGATCTGTTCATTTGAAATGTCAGTATTTAAGGATAGCTTTGTACTTGGAATTCCGTGTCTGCATTAGTGATATACTGTAGATCAGGAAATAGGCTTGTCTGACCTTTTTGGTTATTCATTTTGCTGATGATACAGTTAGCAAGCTGCTTTTCAGTTTGTGACTGCCTAAACGTAGCAGCCGTCTAGCGGTCATTTTTGTGGTTGAGCGAGTATGGTAATGAATATACCATGGCATGTTTTAAATGTCAAAAAAGTACTGATGTTCTCATTTTAATGAGTCATGTTTCATACACATCTATATTGTGCTGTATCTATGTATGTGTGTGTGTGTGTGTGTGTGTGTGTATATATATATATATATATATATATATATATATATATATATATATATATATATATATATATATATATAGCAGATTAAAACTTTACAATCCATACCAGCAAAATTATTTAAGCAAGAAGCCTCTTTTTTTATGTAGGTTTGCCTTTGTTCTTTTCCTTTTGTCTGTTTCATATACATTTTTCTTTTTTTTTTTTTTTTTTTTGCATTTTACAAATCATTATGTCGAGAAAACAACATAAATCTATAAGAGAGATAGTAAAAACATCAGGTTTGGTCAGATCAGTGGTTGACTACATTCTTAAGAAGAAGAAAGGAAGGACTCAACAACATCAAAAGGCCCTCGAAAACCACAGAATACAAGCGGATGATTGCAGAATCTTTTCTTTGGTGAGGAAAAACCCTTTCATAACATGAACAGAAATCAGGAATACTCTGGAGGAGGCAGGCACATCATTGTCAAAATCTACGATCAAGAGACGTCTCGAATGTTAACACAGACGGTTTACAACAAGGTTCAAACCACTGGTAATATTCAAGCAAGATTGGACTTCTTCAAGATTAATCAGAAAATATCCGGAATGAGATACTTGAGACTGACGATACCAAGCGATGGGAAGAGAAAAGTATGCAGAAAAAAGGAACATATCACGAAGTGTCAAACATGGTTGCATGGGCATTTATGGCTGCCAATGGAAAAAACTCACTGGTGTTTATTAATAATTTAACTTCTGACAGAAGTAGTAAGACTAATCTCTGCTCTCATTCAGCCAAATGCTATACAGCTGATAGCAACATACTCTCTTCAGGCTTTTTGAAGGCAAATAAATGCAGTATTCTTCAATGGCCAAGTCAGTTGCCTGATCTCAATCCAATAGAGCATGCTTTTACTGAAGCGTTACTGAAGACAAGACCGAAAGACATACAAACAAGTTGTAACTTGACGTGGCTTCAGTGAGAAAACTCAGAATTTGGTGATTTCCATTGACAAGCGTGTTCACTCGAGTACAATCTGAATTGCAGAAATGTTTTTATATGCGAATAAAACTAAAACCACATTCGCCAATATTTTATTTACAATGCGACATGGATAACAACAAATATTATTGAGCACCTGAAAACGGAGGTACTTTGCTCAAAATGGCTGTAACTCCCAAATGGTAAATGTCATATTTTTGTGGAACCTCTTAGAAAGAAGCTAAAAGTCTTCACTTCTTTAATCACGTCTTGATTTGCGTTATTTCAAATCCATCATGGTGGTGTAAAAAAGGCAAAAGCACACACACACACACACACACACACACACAAAAAATAAACTTTGTCAGTGTCACAATATTACCAGATTTGACTACAAGTATATAGTGTGCTTGTGTATAGTTTATATAGTCTAATTTTTTTTACATGGCTCTTGTTACACTTTAAATGTACTTACTATAGTAATAACGGTATATTGTACATGAATACATGCAACTAACACTAAACTGAAGCTTAACCTTAACCCCGAGTACATGTTGTTAATTAATACTCGGGGTTTAAATGATAATTAGACCCGTTAAAATGAAATGTAGCCAAAATGGAATGAGCATTCTTAACATTCCCAGTTGCACGCTGGATTCAGTGTCGCGTCATTGCTTGCACGAGCACCACAGCTCAATGTTGGAACTCCTAAACCACGGCTCTGACAAAATGTTGGCCATATTCCTAAAGAGAAAATCTGTAGCGTAGCTTCCAGGAGCCGTTCAGCAGAACGCTTCCGGCACACTCTGTCTCTGCTGCCCACCGTGAGAGATGTTAGTGTGACACCGGCTCATTCCCGACTCATAGACACACACCTGCTACTCTGTGCATTACCTCACTGTTCTGGGCCACATGCCCGAGAGCGGATTACAGGCCACCTCTTATTAATGTACCACTACACGCATTCCTATACATGCTGGTGCAGACTCCTTCACTCTCTGCATGCATCTCTCTCGGACAAAAATCTGGCATAGATGAATAGCCAGATGGCGTGATGGGGTGGAGAGGTGAATTTGTACAAAGCTTCATTTGTGGTGAGCAGTTGACGTTAAATTAATTTGTTGCTCTGAAGGTGTTAGCTATGTAGCAGAATTACTGAGGAATTACATCGCAGCAATAATCCTCATTACTATCGCTGTCATTCACTTGACAGATTACTTAATGGGTTTAATTGTGAGTCAGTTTATTGTAAACATCTCTCGGTGAATGAATATACCTCACCTGTTTTTGTGCGTGCTTGACCTCTGACCTCTATAGAAATAACGGTCCTCTTAAGGTTTAAGGAAATGCACCGCTATGAGCATTAACATTTCCTATGACAGATATCATGTGTGTTTACATAAAGAAATGTAAGAGTTATTTTTATTTTCATTCTCGTACCGTAGAGCATAATTTTCTTTTTGATGCTCTCATCATGTTCTTCCTTCAGTTCCTGTAGAAAATGTTTCACATCAGTAATTGCCATTTGTGCATTTATATCATAACCGATCATGTGCAAAATATTACAGCAGACCATTGATTTGTCATACTATGGTATGTTTACTTTCTATTCATTTTTCATATAATTTGTCTATTTTTAAGAGAAACATTTAAAAAAATCAGAATTTATATTGAGAAATTCAGTGGGGTTTTTTTTAGTACTAGTATTTTTTAGATCATGGATCATATATATATGTGTGTGTGTGTGTGTATGTATGTATGTATGTATGTATGTATGTATATGTTATTATTATATCGCAGCAGAAAAACAAACTTATTCTGGAGAGCTCACTTATGTCTGCATTATGGGTCAGCTGGCATACCGTTCAGTCGTTTCCAGGTCAGAGTCTGTTTTTATGTGCCGTGTGTAAAATGCCATTACAAAACCGGGTTTGGATGGGAAAATGTATGATCGGGGACTGTGTTTGGTCAGTTTCAGTTACATCACATTGAAGCACTGCACACAGAACCTGCCTTCCCTTTAAATCTCCTGATCGCGTCCCAATCCGCCCCTGCCTTGCTGAGACGCCTTAAGCTGCTTAGGGCATAATCTGGGCCCTGGGCTCCTAGGGGAGCACATGTACACTGTCCAGAGAGGAGGAGCTAAGCTGCTGCGTGTGACCATGGGAAAGCTCCTTCTCTCAGGATACTGCATGGTGATAAACGCTGCGGCTGGATCTGTGTAACTGCAGAACGGAGAGGGGTTTTATCATGTTATTGCACAAGATTATGCGAATTTATTAGACTTATTTGGATGTGAATATTCATTTTAAATCGTATAGAAGAATTTGTCACATTTCGCAGTGTTCGCAAATATCAGGATGGCAAATATGAAGACCACAGGTAGTACTATTTGGTGACACTAGACTAGACTAGACTAAACTAGACTAGTCTACTACACTCGACTAGTACTAGACAGGTTCCTGAACTAGTTACTCTGCAACTTCAAGCTTTTAGTTGTGGAAAACTATTGTCAGATACACCAAAACTCATAAATCTTAATGACAAACTGACAAGTTCACCTAGAAATGGACAAATTATTTTTTTTTTCCCTCTGAGTAATAATAATAATATCATTACTTCAGGATTATCATACAAGATGATTTTTATACATGTTTTAATTTATACAGTTCTGTTTTGCAGCAACTTATTTGGCAAAAATAAAAATGCTTCTAAATTAGTTATATTTTCATTTTATTGCATTTTAAAATATTAATTAAGCTGTCACCTTTGTTTGTTTCAGTATTTATTAATTGGTATTATTAAATCATAAAATGCTGAATCCAGAAAAATTAAATGGGGGGAAAAAAAAAAACTAGAATTATTTTCATGAGGTTCTAAGTAACTACTCCGTAGAGTTTGTGAACAATCAAGATATGTTTGTTTATATATCATTTTCAAGGTCTGACAAACGTGGACAAAATTTTCTTCCCTATTAATGGTAAATGAAAATTGTGATGAATAGGGGTATTGTATGATATGAAAGAAATGCAGTAATATTTTGGCCGTATTTCTCAGCGCTACATCACACACGTCTGATGAAGCCATTAAAATACTTTATATTGCATAAATACATTAAAATGCCAATGTACATTTTTTTTTACACTTTCACAATTTAACACTTTGCATACAACAAGGTTAGTAAGGCTTAATAAATAACACCATAATTAATTTTCAACATGGCAATAACAATATGAACAAATTAAATACATTTTTGTTTTACAAATATAATTTTATAGCATAGCATGACTGTAAAAGTGTTTTAAAATTTCTATTACATTAGCTCATTTTCACAAAATATAGTTTTTTTAATTTTTTATATTACATTTATTTGAGATTTTCTAAGAATGTTTCTCTGTAACAAATTACATGTCTACATCATCCTGAATTTTCAGTTAACACGTTACTATCAGTTGTTACTAAACGGCCAATATTTCTACAAAATATACAATGTGTGACACAATTACAGTCGTGTCTAAAAGGGGTTGCATTTTGAAACTAAAATCACATTATCTGGCTCTAATTTCACAAATCAGTCCACAGAATGTCTGCTCAGGAAATCAGACACACAAAAATCTGAATATTAAGTGCCAACAACTGTGCATTTTAATAGAGAGCTCATTTGCAATTTAAATGCTGCTGTTGTGTAAGCCCTGATGAATTGCATGTGATGTTTTACTCGTATTATTGTTTGTCCCCGCTTGGCTAAACGGCGGATTCGTTCCCTTTCAGACATTTATATCAGTCCAGACTTGTTCAGTTGGTGCTTTTTTTTGACAGTTTATTCAAGATGCTTCTTAATACGTATAATATACCCCGTAGTTCGTTTTAACACTCTGAACAGGAAATCATGAATCACTGCTCTTAGCCTAAAATACTAATTGATTACTGAGTAAAACATACGGGTGATGACCGAATCATTGACTTGTAATGGCTTATTTTTAATGTGGCCTCTGTTTGTCTAAGCAGGGTCTAATTTATTTGTCAAATAACATCCCACGGGAACAGTCATTCTGGCATCTCTAATGAACTGCCTAAGAATGAGTCAGAATTCCGATCTGCGCAATTCATGGGTACGTCTCGCAAAACATACCCACAATGCACTACCTACGGAGCAGCAAACACTAATTGGCACTGTCACTTCTCATGGTTGTGGGGATTACTGAAGCAAAAATAGCGCGGCCTGTGAGTGCACGTGTGTTTACATTTACATGTGTGTGCAGGTTAAGTGTTGACAGTGAAAATCCCTGCTTAAACACACCGATCTTGACCGTTTTTGTTTTTTTTTTTTAACTTAAGCATCTGGGCCATATGCAGCAATGTGGGTAACAGAACACTCCAGTTTAGGTACAAATGAAAGATTGTAGATATAACATCTGCTGTGCCGTGTATATTTTTCTTTAAAAAACCTGTCGATCTGCTTCAGAAGATGCGTGATAACCCCTCGAAGGCGTATAGGTTAGTTTTTTACAACAGATTTATTGAGCTTTAAAATAATGGCCACTACCCACCAGCATTACCGAACCTTTTAAAAAGCCAGAAAGTCGTATGCACCTATATACATATACACAAGATCGTTTGGGGGTGAGTAAATTATGGGGTGATTTTTTTTTTTTTTTTTTTTTTTTTTTTTTTTTTTTTTTGGGTGAACTTTTTTTATACATATATGTATGATGCATGTACGGATGTACATTATTATTTACTACTATTGTGTTTTAGTTTAAAATGTAATAAAATAAAAGTATAATAATTATTCATATTTACAATAATCCCCCATACACCTTTATTACTAGTTGTTAAATGCTTTAATGCTTTTAAAATATCAAAATGTGTCTAATTGTGATTTTTGAATAATTCTTGCAGTTAACCTTTTTTCTTTCTTTGTATTTAGTTTTTTTGGGTTGGGTTGGTTTGTTTAATATTATTATTATTATTATTTATTTATTTATTTTTTGTACATTTTATTTCATGCAATAGAGACTTATGGGAGAATAACCAGAAACGCTGTCACTCAATAAGTTACTTAAACTGATATCTCTGTTATACAAATAGTTAAGATACTAACCGCTGATGTGACATTTTGACTTTTAGCGAACTAGATCATTTAATTTTTAAGAGTTAAATTTGTAAAACCTAAATTTTGATATATATTTTTTTTATTATTCTTACAGACTATCTGTGTAGTCCAGAAGACAACGTATACAATATTGACTTCACACGGTTCAAGATCAGGGATATGGAGACAGGAACAGTACTGTTTGAGATCACCAAACCACCAGCAACAGGTGAGTGTGAGCCTTTAAGGTCCAGTCTATTGGACTCGCCACTAATATAAATGTTACATTCATAAATACAGTTACTGACACAGTTATGTAGTTAATTTATGCTCTGTGTATGCATGTGTGTGATACCCAAACTTTTGTTACATTTTGTCACATCTACTATTGTTTTGGGTCATGTTGAACAAGTTAGAGTCAAACCAAAATGTATTAGTTTATTCAACATTTCTTACATTATCAGTTTATTCGATAGTTCAAAGCTGTCAGCTGTTAAATGTAGGTCAACCAAATATCTAACAATGCTTAATTTTTTTCAGTCACATTAGCAATTAAAGAAAAAACACTTTAAAGTGTTTAAATATTTTTCGGTCAACATTTTTATCAGTTGAACTGGTAGTGCACTGTAGAGTATAAAGAATTATTGGGTCTAATGTCACGTTTTATTTTGCTATCCTCACTTAAATGAACTATATTGTCCCGCACCTACTAATAAAAGTATATTATATCTGCTGTCTGAATAATTCTTGGTTTGACTGTATGTTTAATAGGTTACTGCGTAACACTCCTTTTATACAAAAAATGTACAGGTTTCACATTTGACAAAGAAAAGTTTGAATGTGGTTACAAATAAAATCCATGAATAATCAGGCGCAGCGTTGATAAGTGATATGCTGGCGTATCGGATATCTTTTCGGCCCTAAAAAGGTGTTTATTAGCATGAGGTTACGGTTTATGTAATTACTAGCGTTTTGACCTTTTGGCTATGTTATAAATAATTTTCCAGGACGGTTTTCTGTTTCATTATTCACTTTCTTTATTCATGGCTCTTTTTTTTTTTTTTTTTTTTTTAAATACAGCTGCAAGCTGCAATTACAGGCAAGCAAATCAACTGCAGTCTGAAGAGACAAATGAGCGTGTCTGAAGAATCTGATGATTACATGCTATTAGGCAGCGCAGTTCAAGGGTTTTGAGAAAATTTTAACTATTTTAACCACCCACAAGGAGTTATAGAGAGGTAATGATAATTTTCTGACCACTAGGTGGAACTGTCCTAAAACTGCTCAGTTATTGTCACGGCTGTGCTTAAATATGAACAGAAACACTTTGTGAATATAGACTATTGTAATAGACCAAAACTTCGGACTGAATGCGTGTTTGCTGGGTGTATCTTGCTCTGCTTTGTTGTTTTAGTCCTTTTAATAAGTTTAAGTGAAGCCAAGGAAGATATTTGACTCATTTAGTTGTCATCATTCGTAATGATGAATTATTTTCTTCTTCTTTTTTTTTTTTTAGATAAAGGAGGGGATAAAAGAGATGTCGATCCAAATGCTGGCCGGTTTGTACGCTATCAATTTACACCAGCTTTCTTACGGCTACGTCAAGTAGGAGCCACGTGAGTACAGTTCATGAAACTAGTCACTACAGAATCCTAAAAATAATAATAAAAAAGGTTTTCACAAACATATGAAGCGTATCGAAACAAAAACAAAAAAAAACGGTGGTAACACTTTATAATAACTACACACTATGAATCATTAGTTAAGCTTTAGTAAATACTAAAAAATTAAAAACCATTTTTCCAACATTATGCATTAGTAAGCACTTTACAAGTGTGTTTATAAACTCCTTGCTCCTGAGCATATATATAATGTTTAATAATTGTATTTAGGAACAGACTATGAACATGAGCAGGAAATGCACGATTTGCAAAGATTAATAAAAAAATGTAATATGTAGCTGTATCACAAAAGATTGTCTTCGAAAGCAAAAGGAACAGTAATCCTCTGCGTCTTCGGCGACTCGGATGTCTGGAGTAAATGACGACTAGGATGGATGTGTACACACGCTTCCAACACACATTTATGTTCAAACAACTTGTGGAGTGAATTTTACATCCGATGACCTCTTTAACGTTAAAAATCGTATCCGTCCCATGCTTTTGAATGGTAATACGCTGGCTTTAATGCACAGTTTTCCTAGAAACCTCCGGTCTTAGCGCATTATCCTCTTTTGCAAAGAGATTACATATTTAGAAAATGAACACAGCAGCACAGGAAAAGACAGACAGCTGATATTCATTTGTGGAACTGTCTCATATTCCACAACAACAGTTGCATGCTTATTGAGGTCAGATATAATAAAGAAAACAAAGCAAGCATAAATCATTTCTCTAAATTGAACCCGTCGAATGAATCTCGTCATCATGCTAAAGAGCAAAATATAGGAGCGGATGCATTAAGCTGCTCATTATAAATAACGAATCCGGTTCACACGATACACGGAGGAACTGAAGAGTTGTTGGAAATTAATAGGATGTAGCTAACAGCAAACACAAGTGAAGACCTAGACTGAAGAAATGAAACCGTCAGCTGAATATCCCCCGCCTTGTTTCTGTGTTTTTAGTGTTGAATTCACAGTAGGAGACATCCCCATCAATAACTTCCGGATGATCGAGAGACACTATTTCCGTGAACAGCTGCTGAAGAGCTTCGACTTTGAGTTCGGCTTCTGCATCCCGAGCAGCAAGAACACCTGTGAGCACATCTATGAGTTCCCTCCGCTCTCAGAGGATCTCAGTAAGTGCCGCGAAGATCCCAAACTGCAGATACACTAATGAGAAATTATTGTCTGTCTGTCTCTGTCATATGTGACATTGGGCCACAAAACCAGTCATAAGGGTCCATTTTTATCATATTAAGATTTATGCATTTTCTGAAAGCTGAATAAATAAGCTTTCCGTTGATGAATGGTTTTGTTAAGGAATCTGAGGGAGCAATAATTTACTTTATATTAGGTTTGCTTAACGACTATGTACTTGCATATACTTGTCATTAATCATTAAATACAATGCGCTTATTGTGTTCAGGCATGTTTTTACATTGTACATAATAATAAATAGATCAGTAAAAACATATATACTTTTATAAGATATACCGCTCAAGATATACTGGTTGGACTTTTTTGTCTTTGAAAGAAGCCTTTTTTATTACCCAGTCTGCATTTGTTTGATCAGAAATGGAGCAAAAACCCTAATAATTTACAGTATAAAAATTGTTCCTCTGATGGAAAGCTTAATTTTCAGCATCATTTCTCCAGCCTTCACTGTGTGATGTGATCATTCAGAAATCATTCTAACATTTTCATTTCCTGTTCAAGTAACATTTCTTATTATCACTGTTGAATGATATATATATATATATATATATATATATATATATATATATATATATATATATATATATATATATATATATATATATATAATATTATTATTTTTGTTTATTTATTTTTTCTTTCCATTATTTTTAGGTTTTAAACAGAAATTTAATAAGAACAGCATTTATTTGAAATAGAAATCTTTTGTAAAATTTATAAATGTTTGTACTGTCACTTTTGACCAATTTAATAATTTCAGATTTTTCAGTTTTGTTTAGTTTTTTATTTTTTATCTGTCCCCATGTGATAAAAGTGCAAAAATGTTTATTGGAATGCTCTTCCTATCTTTTATAAACAACATCCAAAAAAGATACTGTACTGTACTGTACCTGGATATTGGTTGCGCAACATTAATTTGATGGACAATTTAAAATATATAGATGAATATTTTAGCAAATCCTAAATTAAATCCAAATAGGGTAATTATGAATTGCATATGTTTTTGCATATTTTTTTAGTTCAGTCTTTATTTCATTTTTTTTTTTTTTTTTTTTTTTTTTTTTACTTTTATAAGACCCTGTTTGGTTTAGTTATATTTTTTTGTAAATGCAAGATATTCAAAGCAACTTCATCATAGAAGCTTCAATAAATATATACAAAAATACATTTAGAGAGATAATTTGAAGTCACTGAATCGATACATTCGTCATTGACCTACCAGCATTTATGAAAAGAAAACACTGTAGCTTTAAAAAAAATGTAATTGTTGATTGTGGTTTTTTTTTTCTTTGTTTCAGTACGTGAGATGATCCTCCATCCTTACGAGACGCAGTCTGACAGCTTCTACTTTGTGGACAACAAGCTGGTCATGCACAACAAAGCAGATTATTCGTACAGCGGAGGCCCTTAGGACAGCCGTGGGAGGGGACTGAGGCAGAGAGTTTGACTGACAGACCTAAGAACCAATCACATGTCTTTGTCCATCAGTCACACCCTCCTTGAATCCATGTCATAGACGACCGCCTGCAGTGCGCCATGCCTGTGTTTGAGATCTAGAGAGTCGTATCGTAAGGTCTCATCCAATGCATACATATCCTATTCTGATTTCACACTGCCATCGTTCACATCAACAAATGTAGATATCAAAGTGTTTATTTTGTAACATTCCCCAATGATGAACAAATTCTCTCCAGTCCCATGTTTTGTATGGGCAAGGCACTGTAACGTGAATGGTACTTAGGTTTTACTATTCATTGTGTGTGTGTGTGTGTGTGTGGGTTTTGATTAAATGATTGTGTGTGCGTGTGCGTGTGTGTGTGGGGGGTGTTCAACACTGATAAGACCATTATATATTGTTGATGTTGACGAGTATTTCTTTCCCTGTGAGAATAAGCTACATCATATTTCATGATATTTGTGGACTTTTCATCCTAAATAGAATATGATATGATTTTACGGTGAGACCTTGACATAATTGATAGATTTGTGTTGCATTAGATATATTTTGATACGTGAACAAGCTTTCAATTTTGAGATGTTGATTATTTGTGTGGATAAAAACAAAAAAACGAGCAAAAAATGACGTCAAATCAGTTCGAAACATTCACGGTGCACGACTTAAAACGAATAACTTTTGCATTCGAAGGTCTGCGTAAAGTTTCTGATTATACATAATTCACAGGTTGTGTAGAAAAAACGACATTGTGGAAAAAAAAAAAAAAAAAAGCCTACTAAGAAAGGGAACACAGCACACGTTATAAGCCTTGACATTTCAAACGTCTGGTTCGTGTGGTTTCTTTTTGTCTCCGTGCAAAACAAAAGGAAAGAAATAGCCGTTCTGAGCTGTCTAAAGAACAGTAGTTCAGAGAGATCAAGAGATGGCTTCTCTTCTCATCTCTCCATCTAGCATTCCCTTTCTCGCACATTCCAGTAAGCCAAGCCATTGACGGCTGTTTAGTGCACATAGCAGAGGTTAGATTTAACATCTTATTCAAGATGTGTTGTATCTATGATCCTTGTATTCATAGTGCGAAAAGTGCATTTAGGAGAATGATTTACCTGTTTTTGGTTTCTCAATAAAAAGGAAGCTTTCAAAGACTTCTACAAGCGCATAAAATGGAGGAATAACTTGAAAAATGTTTCTAGTCGGATGTAATATGTGCTTTATTTATGATTGTGATTTATTGTAAATGATTTTTTTGGGGGGAGGGAGAAAACGAAACGTATGTTTCAGACCGTTCAAACGCCAGTCTGGAATAAAAGAGAAATAAATGTATATGTTGAATTTTTTTGAAATGATTGAAGTTGTCTTTTTTTCCATAGCAGTTTTGTTATGATATATTAAGCATCAAATTGGTATCTTAATCATGTGGTAATTTAACACTGAAGAGTGGATTAATGACTGCCATTTTTTATTAAAATAAATGCAGCCTTGGTTAATAATCATCTTTCAAAAATCCTTTTGATCAATAATGTAAGAGAGAATTTATTTTTCAAAATCTGCAAAACATGCAGGTCCTGATATTTACGTTGTAATATTTTCTTCAGTAACCTCAATGACGTTTTATGAAATTATTACCTGAAATCAATTCCCAACTATGCTCCTGTAAAATGAAATGTCTCACAAAACTTCACAAAATTAATTTTATTTGAGAAAAGGCACATATTTAAAAAAAAAAAATGCTGTGACTTTCACCTACAAGTTCAACACAACAGATTCAGATTTTATGATTCAGCAGTGTATTAAAATTTATTAAATAGACTGCGATCCAAAAAGGGATCTAAAATATAAAAGGTCTTGTACAAACCCTATAAATTAATTTAATTTCGTGAACCAACACAAACGGAAGACCACAAAACCTTTTACCCACGCTGGGGTATGAAAAGTGCTACATGGAAGCCAACGCACGTTTACAAAGTCCTCAAACTAGAATTTCAACACTAAATGAAGGCTATGAATCCTTACCAGCCCTGTGCATAGTTCTTGAAAAGACGCTGTCTAAAGGTTTGAGGAAAAACTGATTTTGCTTCAAAGGGCATCGATGAAGGGATGGACGCTACATGCTCTGCATACCGTGACCCTTTTGTCCATTTAAAGAGGTGGTTATTTTTTTTCGGATTAGCTTCTTTTTTCCCCCCTCTCTCCCTTTAGCGTTCTCGTGGAACCAAAGAACTAGACGTGAAGCCGTTCATGGTGTAATTGTGGCATTTGTGGCGTTGGCCCACGAGGGAAAGGTTCCTAGATTGAACATGGCCGATCCCCATGTGTTGATGCCGAGGTTGATTGACAGAATGCCGATGATGTTGAGAATAAAGCCTGCCTTCGCCTGCGAACAAAAAGAAAATGCAATTATCCACGATTCTCTTTTTCTACAAACGGTGGCTCAGAAATGTATTTCGACGTTTAACTCCCAGTTATTCAACTTCCGCCGGAACATCAAAGGCTCGTGTAAAATGTGTTCAGCCATACCATATCCAAGACTTTGAGGTTGCCGTAGGAGAAAGCGATGGCGTTGGGTGGAGTGGCCACGGGAAGCATGAAAGCCAGCGACGCGCTGATGGTGCAGGGCAGCATCACATAGAGGGGATGGAGCTCGATGGTTGTGGCCTGCACATAGAAGCGACATATTATTAGCCATTTCACGCTTAGCGAGCTGCATTTGTGAAAAACGCAGCGACATAGAATGTGTGTGTTGGGCTGCTTCAGGCTCTGTATGCTGTGTACTCGCCATAGAGGCCAGGATGGGCAGGAACAGTGTGGTGGTGGCTGTGTTGCTGGAGCACTCTGTGAATGTTCCCACCAGGAAACACAGTATCAGAGAGATGGCGAAAGGTGGGATGCTTTTCAGCGGGGCCAGACTTTGGCCCAGCCATTTTGACAGTCCGGATGCCTGCGCAAAACAAACATCATGATTATATTATATTATGTTATATTTAGTGCTGTCGAATGATTAATCGTAAAATTAAGAGTGTTTGTTTACATGATATATGTGTGTGCTGTGTATATTTATTATGTATATAGAAGTACACACGCGTGCATGAATATATTTTTATATAAGAAAAACGTTACGCTTATATACTATATTTCAAATGCAATATAAGTCATATTGATATCAAAGATTTAAACTATATACTGTACGTGTGTCTTTATGAATACATAATAAATACGAACTGTTCACTAATATGTAAAAAAACCTTTTTTACTTATGATGCGATTAATCACAATCGTTTGACAGCACTAATTATAGCGTTTTTAAGCATCTAAAGTACATCAGATTATATTAATATAACTTAAAGGAGATCTATTATGCCCCTTTTTCCTAAGACCATTTATTATAGATCGTTTTAATATGCCTATTTTTTGCGCATGTCTCTTTAAATGCAAATGAGTTGCTGCTCCCTGCCACTTTTTTCCAGAACAGATTCCTTTCCTCGGATAACCTGCTAAAAACAGCTGTTTGTTCTCAATTACCGTGTCTATCGGCTCAAATCAAGCATTATAAGAGTTTTCTGAGCGCACGCATCAGAAGCACAGACGGCATCTGAGTACTAAACTCTTTTTTCTCTTTCATGTCTTATTGCATTTAAACTGTCAAATACACACATTTATGTTAAAAAGTTGATTATGTCTGTAAAGGTAAGTTATAGCACTTGAAAGTGGGATTTCATGTGGGATTTCATGTGGGATTTCATGTCCGCTTTAAGTTATCTTACCTCACTTCCTTTTGCCAAGGCAAAACCTCCGCCCAAGAGCAGAACGATGTTCCAGGGCATACGCTCATGTACCACCTTCCAGTTTAGAAGAGTAGGAGTGCCCTTCAGCTTCTTCTTTTTCTCATTCTTCTGTTTTTCTCCTTTATAAAACAGATAGATCTGGTTTAAGACCTAGTTTGAAATTACTGCACAGTGTTCTGTTCAAATACTCTGACTGCGGCGTCGTCGTACCTTCCTCCACCTCCTCAGCTTCTTCGTCGTGGTTATCATTAGATCTGCCTAAACATGAAAAGTCTAGCTGAGATGGAATGACGAAGAACAGGGTCGACATGAAAATGGCCACAGTTCCATCGGTGACAAATCTTTGCAGAGAAAAGCAGAAATGAATACGCAAAGAAAATAACTTTTTTTTTTTTTTTTTTTATGAGAACTAAGTTTTTACTTAGTGTTTACTCACTGTCCATTTTGGTTAAAGAGCTCAGTAGCCCAGCCTGGCATGAACCCTGGTTCTCGTGTGAACCACAGGATCACCAGGATCACAAAGATGACAAGCACAGCACCCTCAGCAAAAGACATCTTTCCCAGCTTCTTGTATTCGTTCTTCATCACTCTGTAAGCGTCTCTGTCTCCCTCGTTTTTCGAACCGCAGCCAAAGGTTTTTTTAAAGCTGAGAAACAAAATCAACTCAAATTGAACTAATCGGATTAATAACGCCGACGCACTAATTTAACGTAAAGCATGCAAGTTACTTACTTGAATCCCAAGTACATGAACTGCAGCCAAAGCCAGGAGAGAGCAAGCATCAGCACCATGTTAGGAAAGGCAAAACCGAACCAACTGGCAAAGTTGATCACATCATTGTTATCCGGAAAAATGCTGCAAAATGTGCAAAAATATGTGTGAGAGACCTGGCCAGAACACACACACATCAAAAGGTATTAGTGTTATTATTTCATCTAGGCTTAATTGATTGACAGACATACTCATCCATCTGGCCCTTGAGAATAAGGTTTGGTGTGGTGCCCGTTAGGGTGGCTGTTCCTCCGATGCTGGCGGAGTAACACACGGATAGACTCATTCCTTTAAAGAGACGAAGGTACTTTGCTTCCCGTTCTCTCCTCTTGCGTTCAGAGAGTGCATTGATTCCCGCCTCCATGTCTGGGTTGCCTGGGTTGTCAATATATAAAGCAGGATGTATGTTTATAAGATTATGCTTTAGGCCATTACCACTGATTCTGATTGGTCAACATTCAATCCACTCTCTCATTTAAGCTTTGCGCCGTTTTGCATATTATTTATCCATTACAGCCAACGTAATTTTTTTCAGACTCCAAATCATTGGAACCAATTGCTTCATTCTTTGAATGAATCAACAAAATGTTCAATTCTATGGGAATTTTTAAAACATGTTCAAAGCTTTATAAGACAAGAAAGCATAGACCTAAATTATTTTAAATGCCATATGCCCTTGTAAAAATGAACCATGGTTTTACTACAAATCTAAAATACATTGGCTACTAAAGTTAAACCATGGTAACCACAAATTAACCACAGTTTTGCTACATTAACCATATATTAATTAACCATATAATATTCAGCGTCCACAAATTAACGTATTTGCTGCAAAATAATGAAAAGGTTTTACAAGTGTCAACATATCAGGCTTACAGTTGGGTTTGTCTCCAGTGACACTGTCTAAAGCCTGTTTGATGTTGACCTCGGCCAGCTCAAACGCATGGTTATCTTGGCCTTGCCTAATCTCTTTCTCATCAGAGTCTGCCTCTGTGGCGCTGAGCTGTTCAAGAACAGCTTGAGAGATGGGCAGCATCATGGCTGTGGTGGCCGTGTTGCTGATCCACATGGAGAGGAACGCGGTCACGATCATGAACCCCATCATCAGCCTGCAGAAGTTACCATCCATAAAACACAACAGGTGAGTGTGAAACAGAAATAAAGTAAGCTATACTGTTTCAGTGTGCGTGTGTGATCTTACAAAGCGGGCCGAACTCCAACTATTAGGAGGACACTCAGAGCGATGCGCTTATGGAGATTCCAGTGTTCAACAGCTATAGCCACCAGCAAACCCCCAATAAACAGCATGTTGGTGTCCTTTAGATACTCGACACACACCTGAAAGACAAAGTAACATTTACACATTTAGCTCTGCTCAATATGGCTTCGGTTTAAAATACAATACTAGCTTACCTTTCACAGCACGTAGTAAAAAGCTGCTATCATGTTAATGGGGACATTTTTTTTTTCTCTCTCAAAAATTAGCAACATATTTAATTCAGCCGCAAAGCATTTGTACTTCAAATAATAAGACAACTATTTTAACAGTTTTATTTCTATTTTTTTTTTTATTTCTCATATTTTTTTAGTATCACATGTCCATAGCTGTCATATATGCCATACTAGCTGCTGTTTTTTTCCAAATTGCATATGAAAATGCATTATGCAACGGTAAACATTTCGGTAATAAAAAGTTATTCCACTCTATTACTAAAAATAACGTTGTTTCATCGAGCATTTTTTAAATTGCTAACACGTTTTCAAAAATTAAAAAAAACACATTTTCAAAAATGTAAAAATTAGAACAATTAAAAAACAACAACAACAACAAAAAACAGTCAAGCTGAGAGCGTTGCACTATGGGATATGGTAAACGGTGCAGTTATGGACCGGCTCATTAGCCTGAATGTCTAAATCAATCAGTTCTTCTTAAAGATAAGGAGTATAAAAGACAGATTGCTGTCTGTTTAAAGACATGTTCCAAGGTATTCATAAAAACTTAAATGGCCCATAAAGTTCTTGAATCATTACAGATAACAAAGAGATTTCATGATGATGAAGGAAAATCTCTCCAGAAATGCAATCAGTTGTAATTTGCTGTGTCCTTAGTGCTTGAAACAATGATAATATTTGATCTTCTTTTATGATAACAATTATATTCATATTTATGCTATGTAAGTAGTTATTTTGTACATTATGTTTGGGTTTATTATGATGCAAAAATGCTAATTATGGATTTTTTTTTGGTAAGATACCTTTCCAGACTCCATGATGCCCATCATTGGGAAGAGGATGACAGGCAGCAGGGCAGTGACGGCGAGCGGCATGCACTCTGTACACCAGTACAGCGCCATCAGGATGATAGCAAAACCACATCTTGCCTCCTGTAGAGCAATAATGTCACAAGGTAACAATGCATAGGTGACAATACATCACCTATTTGAGTTGGAATAGGAGACGTTTATATAGAAGAGAATTATTGGATGTGAATGAGATGCGTAACACATCAATGGCGCAATCTCGGATCTATGGCAGTCCTTTCATCTTTGAGGAGGAAAATAAGGGTTTCGATTCTATCTATTACATCTGGTGAAGGTACCAGGGGTCACTACTGTATCTCTTGAACATTTATTTAGACTCATCTATCGCTCTCAGAATGCTGATAAAAGTAACCCTTGACCATAAATGACTGTAAACAATTTTTAATGCATTTTCTTTTATGGTTGAGGAATTTTATCAGTAGAGAAAAAACAGTATAATGTCTTTAACCCCGTTAAGTCAGGAAAAAGAGAAAAATAATCTACTTTACGCAGTTGTATTTCAGACAAATATCGCCCTATCCCAACAAACCATATCATTCTAAAGATTATTTATTCAAGTGTAGCTTTATGTAGCTTTATAATGTTTTGTGATACATAGTCACATACGTGTATCATATTTGATTAAAAAATCGATGAAGATTTCATAGCATAGACACACATGCACCTGAAGGTGAACATTTTTAAAAGTCATTTACTTGCTATACAGTACAAGACTGCGTAGAACAGGGTTTTCACCCGTATTTTAATAATGTAACTTCACATATGACAAATCACATATGACACAGGCGTTATAGACTTAAACTTTACAATTCCTGAAAAATGCATAAAAATACATGGAGCGGTATTCTATTGCGTATAAGGGCTTTTAATTAAAGTGCATTCAATAGTTCAACCACTTCTGGTTCTTAAATGTCTGATTGTTAATTTTTATTTTTGAGTCAGTTGCGTTCAATGTTTTTTCAGCTGAAGCTCTTTAACCTGGTCTCCAGGTCTGGAGTAACTTTCTTTTTATTTTTTTGCGACTTGAGGATGACCTCTGCAAGCTGTGTAAATAAAGTACCAGCTGCTTAGTAAACCGTCTGCTTCGTAGCTGCCAACTATTTATTATGGTCTCACAGAAGACATTTGCGAGATCATGTCAGCTTATTCTAACCAAATCCTACTAATACTAACACTCTAATGAGATTTAGTAGATATGAAGGCGCAACATTACTTGGAGTCAACAGAAAGTGTTAAAGGGACCATCACGATCAAATACAATCTGCGTTATTAAAAGCACTATAGAAACAAAAAACGATTGAAATACATTCCTATTTCATTTCTTCGGCTAATATAACATCCCAAACGCACAAAAAGTGTTTTTCACGAAATACTTCTCCAGCAGAAAAGCACTTACCGGAGATGGGACGACCAGCGGCAGAGGCAGTATAAGAAAAGGGGTGATGAAGATGATGAAGTAGTTTCTGTTAACCCACAGCCAGCGTAGACCCGATGCCATGTCTGCAGATGTCAGGTGTGTGCCGGATGGAGAGGACAGCAAAGTGCTGATGGTTTGAGTGCATGCGAAGGAGGTCGTGCCTGATCAATGTGTTTATAGGTATTGTCTCATAAGGAAAATTAAACATTAACTGTGTGAACAAGGGGAGGGTAAATAGGGGGTTTGAAGGAAGGGGAGGGTAAAAGAGATGGCAAACAAAAAAGATTAACCCTTTTGTTATTTTTGTTCTGAGGCCGCAATTCATTGCATTGTTGGAGCACTGACTAATGGATTTATTAAAAGCATATATGAACTTTTCACACTGCCATTGTCTGTTGTCGCCCACGCCAGAAATATGTAAAGAACGTTTCTTTTTTTTGGAAAAAGTGCTGGAATGTATGAATTTTAATTGTTATTGAGCTGGTCACTGCTGTAGTAACGCTTCATAGATTAATTTCGTTACCAATATTTTTTATGCATGCTAGGTTACTGTATATTTATAAGTAAGCTAGTTACTATTGTTAAGTCACATGTTCATGAATTATTTTGTGTTCATTTATACAGTTGTTCAAAGAATGTATCGGTTGCCTATATTTAGAAATGAAAATTAATCAAGACTAATAATTCCATAAAAATGAATGCTCGCATTGAGTCTTACTTGAAAGTGTTGCTGTTTATAACAGATGTTACGTATTGAATTTAATTTCTACGGAATCCAAAGATTTAGATTTTTTCTCCTGCAATTTCTGCTGGATTCCCAAAAATAGCTGTTGTTTTTTTGCCGTCAAAAGCAGGATGTAGGTTGATGGTCAAAAAGCTAATTGTTAAGCGATGCTTATAATTAGTTATTGGGGAAAAAAAAAAATTTATTCAGAAGAAAATGTAAGCAATTTGGTGTTATTTCATTTAACGCATGCTACCATTCATTAAATCAATTGAAAGTAAAGAATATTTAAAATAATATTGTATTTAAAATAAATGCTTCATATTCTTCAAAGAATTCCGGAGGAGAAATACAAAATGTTTCAACAGAACATTAAGCAGCAAAAATGTTTTTATATGTGTATAATAATAAGACGAAATGTTTCTCGAGCGCCAAATCAGCATGTTAGACTGGAGGATCGTGCGGAGGATGTATTTTTGATTACAATAAGAGCCTTCTTTTTAAAACATTAAAAATCTTGCTTACGACAAACCTTTGAACAGAAGTTTACGTATTTCTGTTAATAAATGACAAAGAGGTAATGTATGGAACATTTCTAAAAGAGGAACGTTTTATCAAAAAAAAAATCCAAAAATGTTTAATGTTAATATTATCCAACATTTTCTTTCTTTTCTTTTGTCCCTTTTCTTTTCTTTTTATTGCATAGAAAATGTGTTGTGCCTTTAGGGTTTGACTTTTACAGTTCTATAACTTCACTTTAAAAATGTCATAGTCTTATATGGCCTTGTGCAAGAGCGATATGGCTTTTATTTTACTTTTGACAAAAAACCATAAGGGTTAATGAATGTTTCATACAAAATTCAGTCTTAAAACCCTAATTCATCCACAGGAGTGATGTGCTGAACATCAGGAACAGCCACGCATGTGATACACCTGATAATCTTCAGTTCGGTACAGACTTATGCCTTTATCGCCATTAATTAGTAACCTTTACAGACTTTGAACTCTCCGCTTGTAATTATTAAGGACATACTTTGTAAATTAAATCAAGTACTACCAATTGTTCATCTTTAAAGCCCATTGACGAGCGCTGTGAAGAGTCTGTTTCATCTATTATGCCTGTAAATATGTGCTAAAGGTCCAACATGTATATTTCTCCAAAGCTTTGTTCTTTTTTTTACCGTCTATAGAGCCTGTTTCTCAGAGATAAAGCCCCTTGCCTGTTACATAATCTCACTTACACAACCTTTGGAGTGTATGTGCTGCGATTTATAAGGACGGCTTTCAATGAAACCCTTTCACATTTCCTAAATATTTAATAATAATACTTCAAAGCTCAAGTATGACATTTCATGTAATTCGTGCAAATGCTACCGTCAAAATTACTGTACATTTCTTCTTCCTTGTCTATAGGTTTTCTTGTCTGGGCACCGAGAATATATAGATACTGCTCTCACTTTACAAGGCCATAATAACAGTAGCTTTATGGAGCTGTTCTGCATGATTATAGATGATCTTCTTTAGTACATTGAGCTTTGGTGCTGGATCTTGGCTGCGGCAGGACTCTGTAGTCATCTTTATGGCCGTAACAGACACCAAGTCTTCCTGACACAGTCGATTGGGAAATAATCTCAAGGTCATGAACTATTGTGCTCGCACCTGCCTTACCTGAAAGCTTACCATTTGTTTTTTTTTTGTTTTTTTTACTTATTTGTACACATGCTTTGGGTAGTAATTCATACCAGAGACATCTGGTCTGTTGCAATTTGCTCAAGTGTCAGGGCTCTCCCGAGGTATTTCCGATTTTCCCATATTCTGTGATATATCAATTATTCAATTGGACTTTAATTTGACAGTGACTATATGGAGTAAGTCAAGATAGACGAGGAACTTCCTTGTCGCTGATTTTGGACTTTTATTTCTTTTTTCAGTGACCCACTTCTGGATTTTGACCTCAACAAAGGACAAAGTCCTTTTATTTTACATCATCATCAGATTTACACAAAGCAATTTGTGCTATTTCTGAATTATAACTTTTGGCAGGACATCAAGTTACGGCCTTAAAGGAAATATCACGGAACAAGAGAGATACGAGTTATCTGAGATTCCGGTTTACTCCAGTTCAATTAGTAATTATTTACTTAAATTCCAGACAAGAACATTTTGATTTAAGCTTCTTTAAGATAAGTTTAAAGTCACATTATTACAGACAAGGTAACATTTCAGTTTAAAGCTAATACAATGACATTATAATGACTTGTTAATAGGATTATTGTGGATTTTATCCTAGATTATTTAAAAGCCACTCATTTTCTAGAACCTGGGCTGCATTTCCCAAAAGCAAAAAAAGTTGCTCCATTGGTTTCAATTGGTCTACGATGCATTTAAGCTATATCATCACTCTGAATTATATTTTTCAACTATTTATCTGTTAACGCAATACATCGCAGGTGAATTGGGTAAATATTTGAACTAATAGATATCACCATGCTTTCTCTACCTGCTTTTAAAAGTATGTGTTTAACTGAAATCTACAGACAAAAATAGATCATGTTTAATAAAAAAAAAATAGATCATGTTTTTAATTATTTTCTTTCCACTTATCTAAAAAATATCCTAAAATCTCTTGCTTAAAAGTAAATTAACTGGAGATTTTAAAACCTCAATCTTGTTATATACAATTTAAAATGTAAAGTGAAAGAAAATTATTCAAAAACATCTGACATCCACAAAAGAAAGTTCTGTACATAGTGACACTAAATGTATGCAGCTAAATGTATGCTTTCACTGTTAAATTAAAAAGTAAAAGTTTTAGAACAAACATAAACAAAATCGTTATAATATTGGTACTAAATATCTGTGTAGTAATGCAACATAAGCACAGTAAAATAAAATAAATGGTAACACTTTAATTTAATATTCACACCTATTAGTTGCTTATTAGCATGCATATTACTATAATATTAGCCATTTATTAGTGCTAATTAAGCACGTATTGATGCCTTATTTTACATTACCTTATTATACATCTGTAATCATAAGTCAACAATACCAACACTTAACAACTACCTTACTATTAAGAAGCGGCAAATTAAGAATTTATTGAGGGAAAAGTCATAGTTACCTGTTCCAGAGTGTTACCAAAAAAATGATTTAAAAAGAAAAAAACTCAACAAAGGAAAAGATTTATAGTGTAGCAGCTAATGGAGTTCTATTACCTCTAAATGATTTCAGCACCTTGGTCAGCACACCTGTCATATTACTCTATTTCACATCTTTTGATGCAAATGCCTCTGTAGTGGAACTTAAAGTTCAAGGCTTTTATATAAAGTATATAAATGTTTTAAATATGTCTTAATTGTCTCATTACTGTAACAGGGATCCAATTGCAAGACTTTATTAAGAGACAGGAGGAGAAAACCACGGCAAATATAATCCAATAGGGCAAGGCAGAGCGATAATACAGGGAGGCCACCATGGCTGGTTCAGAAAAAGATGAGAATTCATTGATGGTCTCTTTGGCTAGTTCAGAGCTGGACAAAAGTTTATAAATAACCTCTGTGGCTGATTCGAAATGAGGCAAGAGTTCAGAGAGAGCCTCTATAGCCAAGACAGGGCAGGACGAGAGCTGCTGAGAGTGACTACTACTGACACCCCTGGAGGTGCCAAACTAGGACTAAACCTAAGAAATAGGGAGTGGCTCTGTAGAGTAGTAGCTAACACTAAGAGAGTGCTTAACGCTAGACAATACCTGGTGTGGAATATAGGGAAAAACTGTTATTTAAGGTTTGTGAATGATGAGCGTGTGATGAGTGCAGTCAGGTGTGTATGTGCGTCATCAGTGCAATGGATGATTCGACTTGAAGTCCGGAGTGAAATACAACAGTTGTGTGGTGCATGAGTCGATGTGGTGTGGGAGTGACATCTTGTGGTCAGTGAACGGAGGATTGTGAACCAGATTCGTGACATTTACAACGGTAAAGACTAAACAGCAGCCATTTCTATGCAAACAGTGAGTTGTGCTGTTCAGACAGTGAAATCAATAGTAGCTCAATAGTGTATATAGGCCACTGACACAGTCCCACTTATTACAGTTATATATACAAATACTCATATATATTTTTAGACCTATTTGCTTACATCCTTTTTTTAAACGTTTTTAACTTTAAATAAACTGGAAGGTATTAATCTTAACATGGAAGATCAATGGTAACAGAGCAACTTTGTAGTAATAATTGATTTTTTTTTTTTTTTGACTAAACAAACAGGGGGTCGGTTGACTTTTGGAGCCATCGATCGGCACAGATGTCTGAGCTGTCCTGTTGTTATTTCTCACTGGTTATTCTAGAGCTTTTTAGGCACTCACTGTTGACAGATGTGCCATCAAAAATGAAATTGGTTATTTTACTGTGCCTTATTTTGGCGACTTGTTTCGCAGCAGAGGGTAAGTGTCCCAGAAACTGCTTTATTATAATTATATGGCTGGCTTGTTTTTATTGAGGGTTTTAAAAAATTATTTTTTTGCGATTTCCACAGAATCATGCACGGGACGCTGTCAGAGAGGCTTTGATCCAACAAAGAAATGCCAGTGCGATAGAATGTGCAAGTACTATGGGAGCTGCTGTCTGGATTTCGACAGTGCTTGTCGAGCAAAAAGTAAGAACTTGTAAGAACGTATATTCAAATAGTCAAACTTTTATCGATGGATTTTAATATACACTTTTATGACATTAATATTAGTCCTGTCAAATGATTAATCACAATTAATTGCATCCAAAATATAATTACTTTTTGACTAATAGATGTGGGGTCTGTGTATATTTATTACTTATATATAAATCTAATATCCTAGTATCCGAGTGTGACACTCATGGGATGATTTCCAAGTGTAAACACTGTGGTGCTCTCAAAACATCGCTGTGTTTGTTTGAGCAGCTGGAACAGTCTTACATAGCAACGCTAGCTCATCCAATGGTGTAAGTTTGGGGAGGGACTTTCTGTTTTGTCTGACCAATGGCGGTCAAGGACAGGGTTTGGGACACCTGTTTACAGGTTTTGCATCAACTTTGGGCACTTTAGGCGCTGCGGACTTTACCCTGATTTTACTTCTGTGAAGTGAACTTTAAAAACACAATTAAACATACACACATTCCTGAGTAAAGAATAGAAAGAAAAGAATGAAATAAACCCTGAATAACAACAAAAGACATTAGCACAAAAAGCTATCCAGATGGTTTCTGATGGTTTAAAAGTATTGACCTAAAGAGTCTTGACGTTCCAGCTGCATTTCTTCAAGTAAAGCACCCCCACCCCTAAATTTATAACTTGGCTAGGAATGATTCATAACAAATATATCCTGTTCACTGGTATTTATTTACATTGATTTTTCATTGTTCAGACATCACATGTCTCTTATCTAATGCTTGTACTTCAGTGACACTAATTACCCTCTTGGTAAATAAGTACACTAACCTTTGGTAAAACTTTATTACCCACAAAATTGTTTGTTGTGAGGAAAATTACAAGTGTGGAACACTAAAATATCAGTGACGATGGTAAAATAAAACAAGGGCAAACCAATAATATCTATACAAATGTTTTAAGTAACAACAATAAATGAACTGAGGTAAATTGTCTGAAATTCAGTTTGGTGGCAAAAAGTACATAAACAGTACAAGGAATAGTTCACCCAAAAATGAAAATTAGCTAAAATTTTACTTTCAAAATTGGACAAATTTAGAATTACATCACTTGCCCAGTAGATCCTGCATTAAATGAGTGCCACCAGTGTACAAACAGATAATAAAAACACCTCAATAATCCACAAGTAATTAACATAGTCCAGTCCATCAATTAACAGCTTGTAAAGTAAAAATATGTATGTCTATAATAAACAAATCTATCATTACAATGGTTTTAACTTCAAACCGTTGCTTCAAGCAAAAAAAATTCTCTGTCTTATATATTGCTTTCTCTAAGAAAAAAAATGTCTCGCATAAATCAGGAGAGAAATGTACACAGAACAGGAACTGTTTTTAAGGCAAAACAAATTTGAAGTTTCCAAACAAATACGTCAGTAATTTTTTATTTTTTTTTGATATGAGAGGACAACACGGCATGGAGTGTTTCACTGGAGGAAGTGCTTTTAATATGCATTTTGGCCAAAGTTAAAATGCCTTAAATATTTGTTAACCTACTGCTTTTCACTTCACAAGACTGAAGGATTCAAATATTGAAGGGTCACTTCGTGTGAATTATTGTTTTTATGTGTTGTTTGGTCTGTCATTCTTATGGCACACTTTAACTAGAGAGCATTTATTGGTGAGTAAGTGTAATGTTAAATAACTCCAAATCTTTTTGATGAAGAAACAAACTCACCTACATCTTGAATACACTGAGGATGAGTAAGCAAAAGGTGAGTTTCAGCAAACCTTCTTTTTTGAGTGAACTAATGTCTTATTAATGGAAAGAGAACCAGACATTGTGAAAATGCTGTACTAATTAACTTCTTCCTTAGTTGCCCGTGGTGATATGTTTGACGTGCCTGAAGAAGATCTGACCTCTCCGGTGTCACCGACGGTTCAATCAAATGTAACAGCCACCACCACTCCGCTCCGACCCACCACAAGTTCCCCTCCTGTATCTCCTACAGTTCCGCCTGATCCAGAAGCCGTCACCTGTAGCGGTCGCACCTTTGACGCTTTCATGCAGCTGAAGAATGGTTCAATCTATGCATTCAGAGGTCAGTTTAGAGGCTGAATAGAATTACTTTGCCTTTTTCTCAGTTGAAGCTCAGGCTGGCTGCACATTTGTGTTCTAGGGGACTATGTCTTTGAATTAGATGACAAAACTGTCATGCCTGGGTATCCCAAACTCATCAAGGATGTGTGGGGCATCTCCGGTCCCATTGATGCTGCTTTCACTCGCATCAACTGCCAGGGAAAAACATATATATTCAAGGTCTGTTTACATCATGTTATAATATTATAGGGTTACTCTACCCCAAAATGAAACTTTGTCATTAATCACTTACCCCCATTTAGTTCCAAAACCAAAAAAGCTTGTTCTTCCTCGGAACACAATTTAAGATATTTTGGAGGCTTGTGACTGTCCCTGACTGCAAAGTAAAATTAAGCAGTCAAGTTCCAGAAAAGTATAAAAGACATAATCAGAATAGTCCACCTATTAAAAATAATGAATTATAATAACATTAAGGTGTTTTTTGACCTGTTGTTTGAGACTCCCAAAACCATAATAGGGGCTCTTTTAAATTGTTTTACGAAAATGAACAAAGCTTTTAAAGGTTGGAACAACATGGGGGTAAGCAATTAATGATAACATTTTGAAAAAAAAAAAATAAAATAATAAAAAGATGTAGTTTACTCAAAAATGAAAATTCTGTCATTAATTTCTTAGCCTTTCTCACCCATAAGACATTAATAGCTCATGATATATATAGCATTACTTTTAACCTTGTTTAACCCTTATTTCTAATGATATTTCACTGCATGCTGAATCACAGGGTAACAAGTATTGGCGTTTTGATGGTGATGTCTTGGATGAAGATTATCCAAGAGCTATATCTGTGGGCTTTGAGAAGATTCCAGATGATATTGATGCTGCATTTGCAATCCCAGCTCCGGGCCATCATGGAAGGGAAAAGGTGTATTTTTTTAAAGGTAATAATGCTCAAAACTGATTTCTGCAAGAATTATGTATTTTCGTAGGCCAAAATCAGAAAGTTAGCATTTTAGCACTTTAGCACAACTGTCCTGAGGTCAATAGGTTTTTTTGAACGGGTTTTTAGGTCAAAATCTGGAATAAGGTGTGTGGTTAACACAAGCTCAAGATATTTTCAAGTTTTACTCAAGTTTCATTTTTCCAACAAGTGGCTAAATAGGAGTACAGCGATCACCTTTTGTTGGTTAAAGAGAGTTTTTGAGGGAATTGGGGTGATACTAACTGTGGGGTTGGACTAAACATACATCCACAGCACTCTATAGGTTAAAAATACGGTTATGCATAACTGTATTCAATATTTAATGCTTCCTTTGTTCCCACAGGGGACCAATACTACCAATATGAGTTCAAACACCAGCCTTCCCATGAAGAATGTGACCGCATGACCAAATCCTCACCCTCTGTTGCCTTCACACATTACACAGACCTGTACTGTGACTTGGATAATGTGTTTTCTATGCTCTTCCAAGGCAGTAAGTGTGTATGCATTTGCTGTTTAATCAGAGGTTTCAGTAAATGTCTGGTTTGCTGAGTTATTTCCTGTCCACCCAGTTAACGGGCATCACAAAGGGCCGCGTTTCATTTCGAAAGACTGGATTGGAATCAAACCTCCCATAGATGCAGCAATGGTTGGCCGACTGTATATCAGCCCTGGTCCTTCACCGTCTCCAGCAACAAGCCTGAGCAGGGGCCGAACCGGACGGAGAAAGAAGAACAGGCGTCAAGGGGCCAGAGTGAGCCGCTCGCTGTTCTGGGAAGACTTTGGGTTAGACTATGAGGAAAGGTTTGTTGAGAGGACATGTATACCTTGTGTATGTATAGTATATGTATAGATTATACTGCATGAATAAATATTTGTTATGTAGGTATTATGGAGCAGAAAAGCGTGGTAGAAACCAAAGAAAGGGCCGTGGAAGACGTCCATTTTGGTTTGACATGAGCTATGACCTGGATGACTACACAGATGTGGAGCTTGTCCAAGAAAAGGCCACACCTGTGCAGAATGTCTACTTCTTTAAGAAAGGTACTTCAAACAAAGATAATGATTCTCCTTTTAAGATAAACCATTTAAAATAATCTGTGTTCAAAACTGTTCTTGTCCAGAGGTGGACAGTAATGAAGTTTTTGAGTATCTGTGCTTTACTTGAGTTTTATTTTTTCTGGAAACTTATGACTTTAACTTCACTACATTTAAAACACAAATACCGTACTTTTTACTCCACTACATTTCTACCAAGGTCCTGAAAGTAGAAAGTTGTGGGTGTTTCTTTTTTCTTCTCTAAATGCGCACCTGTTGTGATTGTCGTAGGCTGCTGCCTGTTCATTGAAAAGTTCATTGTTGTGTTCAGACCAGAGGTAGGCAACATCAGTCCTGGAGTGCCAGTGTCTTGCAGAATTTCACTTTGACCTTAATCAAACACACCTGAACAAGCTAATCAAGGTCTTTAGGATTACTAAAGGTACTGTCACACTGCACTTTTTGCTCCATTGACTTCCGTTTATACTCATGTGAAAGAGACGGACCGGAAACCCAAGCTTCTGGGGCAAAGTTGCGCATGCCGCTGCTTTCCAAAGTTCAAGTTTGGTGAACTCTGACCTGCGACAGACACGTGACTGCCAGTTTGGCCACGGCGTAAACTTTCTCTCTTCACGCTGTGACTTTTTCTCAAAAATGAAAATTCGCAAATTTTATATTAGTTTATGTTTTGTGTTTAGTTTTAGCTCTTTTACGTTTTTGACATAAATTTCAATTGTTCACATTGTGGTTGAAGGAAAACACAACTCGCGCCGTCATACCCTGCACTCTGTCCATATTCGCAGCTGCATACTACATACTACTACAGTGTGACAGTAGGGTTGGAGCTAAACTCTGCAGGACATTGACTCTACAGGCCCAAAGTTGCCTACACCTGGTTTAGACACTGGACACGGCAAAGACATTCCCCAAAAAGTGCCCTCTAGGGAACGAAGTGTAGAGTTCCAATTCAAACTTGTTAAAACTTTTTTTTTTTTCAAAATATTAATACTTTTATTATTTTATAAACAAATGCTGTTCTTTTGATGGTTCTATTCATGAAAGGATCATAAAATTGAATTAAATTGATCCACAAAATATTTAACAGCACAGAATGATAATAAAAAACACTGATAATAATAGCAAATGTCTCTTGAGCACCAAGACTATTTATTTTTGAATAAAACAGTAATTAACCTCTTAGGAACCTGTGTCCTGATATGAGGAAGTTATATTTAAGTGAAGACCGGATGTCCAGTAACATTTCACAGTATTACTATTTGAAAGTATTTTTGATCAAATAAATGCAGCCTTTTATAAACATTCTTTAACTTTAATGTGTCGGTTTTATGTTAATAAAACATTGGTTTTGTATTATTTTAATATTCGTATTAATATTGCGTTATTTCCCCACTAGATAAATATTACAGGGTGGACCTGCAGACTAAACGGATTGACTACGTAAACCCTCCTTACCCAAGATCCATTGGCAAGTATTGGCTGGGATGTAAAGAAAAGGACCTGTCAGAAAAAAGATAAGAAACAAGGATTCCATATTTGAGTTGATTATAAAGGTTTTTTTTATTGATAATGTTATTGCTTAATTAGATGCCATTTACGAAAATGAATCTATACTAATAATATTATAGTTCGAAGTATTCCTGATGTGTTACATTACAATAGTCTTGCATGCATTACTATAAATGACCTTATTATACAATACGATATAATGATCTCAGTTAATCTTATGAACTGTTGTTATGAAAATACTGAATAATAAAATATGTAATACGTGCAGTATTAAATTATTTTCTTAATTTGTCATGTTTTGATATTTGCAAAACATTTAACTTATAAAACATATATCAGTATTGTAAAAAAATCAGTAAGATGAATATCTGGTTAAGCATGCTGGTCAGCAATTTATAATAAGAAATATTTGGTTAAAAAAGCTTCTAAAATATTTTTTCCAATCTTCATTCAAAAATCTCAGTGTGTGATATTTTGCAGAATTTGTTGTTTAGTCTACAATAAATTAATATATAATAAATGAATAATTTAAAAAGTGTAACATATAATCTTATGTATGAAACAAATTTACAGAGATGCAAACTGAATATAAGCGGAATAATGGTATATGTTTTATTTAATTTATATTATTATGTTATATTATTATTTAATGAGGGATGAGGAACAAAAGAAAAAGTATTTGTTAGCTTAATTTGAGAAACAAAAATCAAAGAATACTGAAAAAGATCTTGTATCTTGAAGTATGGAAAGATATGGAAGAGGAAGTTCCTCATCCTTCCGCTCCAATCTCTCCATATCGATGACAATAACATCCTCTAGTGGCACACATGAGTGTGGCACTCACAGAGCAGCAGTGTGGCCATGAGAGAGGACTGAGAGAGCACTGAGCTATGAGTGAACACCACTCCAAAAAATGCCATACACTTCTGAACATGTTCATACAGCTGCACAGCAACCCAAGCATGTGAAGTATTGGATGTGCGGGAGTTAACACTGGTTATGGGGAAGTGTAACGTTTCTGCATTTTAACGCTCTTTGCCTTCAGCAAACTTTGTAGAATTTGGAATAAATATCCGTATCTCTTGTAGTCCTTTAAACACTTTTCTTGAGCTGTGACAATAATGATGCTGTGACAATACTATGAAAATATACTAGTCAAAATGTATTTTGGTAGATGTCAAAAATCATTTATATATATATATGTATATGTGTGTGTGTGTGTGTATATATATATATATATGTATGTTGGCCACAATTATTGGCACCCCTAGAAATTTTAATATGTCTCTTAAACATATTCCCATTCATATTTACATTTTTAGCACACCATGGTGACTAGGAGCATGAAATTGTCCACTTTTGACTTACTGTTCCACAGGATTCTAAATATGATGAGGAACATAGGCCAAATTCCCTTAATAATACATCACAAGGAGTAAATAAAACCAAAATATGTGGCGAACAAGATTGTTGAGCTTTACAAAATAGAAAGTGGGTTTAAGAAAAGAGCTAAAGCATTGACAATCCACATCTCCACCATCAGGTCAATGATTAAAGGGTTCCAATCAACTAAAGATCGCAAAGCTGCCTAAAAGAGGACGTGTGTCTATATCATCCTAATGTATGGCCATAGACTCTCCAAGGATCACAGCTGGAAGATTGCAGATATTAGTTAAGTCTTGGCAGAATCCTAATTATATCAAGCAGCCCTTACATTACATAGTGTTTCTCCTCGCTTATCCAAAAACAAACTCCAGTATATTCCAGTATATTGTCAGACACCACTAGAGCTCCAAATGGCACTGGCTTTTACGGTCAGATGAAACCAAAAAAAAAGAGCTTTTTGGCAGCAAACCCAACAGATGGCTTTAGTACAAAGAGGGATAAAACAAACTACCCCGTGCCCAGAGATATATGTAATGCTGGATCTTTAACACTTTAACGTTAGCCTGCTTTTTTTCTGCCAGAGGCCCTGGACATATGGTTCAAATACATCATAGATTCTATCAAATACCTCTGAAATCTTATAATGGGCTTTGGTTGGATCTCTCATCAGGACCATAATGCAAAACAAACATTCAAATCAACACAAAATGAAGTTTCACTTTCACTTGGTCAGAATTTTTTGAATGGAACTGAATGGATTTATTTACTCAGCCGTCTTTGCTCATATTCACCAAGGGTGCCAATATTATATAGTTTTCCATAAGTCAGTAGCTCCCGTCAACTATAAGTAAAAGGTATGTTTTTATGTTTTGTGTTACTAATATCACTGCGAGTAACTTTTCTCTTTTTATGCATTTTGAAGCAGTGTTTAAAGCAGTAAGTGCTGCTTTAAAATACCAAAAATGAAACAGGTTTTATGAAAAATTGCATTTGAACTCAAACAGGCTGTTTATCGGCCGATCAAAAGTTTGCCTTAAAAAGTTAAAATCTGCACAAAAATATGACTTTCATGCCCTTGTTCATTTTCAGTTCGTCGTGGCAAGTTTCAAGTATAAACTAGAGCACAAGCCAGTGATATCCTCTTTTATTAGAGGGTTGTCCTGAGTGGATAAAGTCTCTGTGATAAGAGGAGAATGCTGATAGCAGCAAGTCACATCACACTTAACTTACTTTCACATTAATATTAACTGACTTTTAACTTACTCTGGCTAGAGTAAGATGGGAAAGATACACCCAGGTAAAGATGACTTTTTTGTTTCTCTTGTCAATAGATGGCATTTGTGAGGTTTAGTCAGCTGAAACAGTTTTGGGAGTTATATTAAATCAAAAATCGTGATTTTATCGTTTAATATCAAAGTTTTTTTTGTTTGCATTATTATGAATATCCTTTAAAATGTAATAATCGCTGTGCGACAAATAGATGTATTAAGTGAATTTATTTAATTTGCATTTCTACTGTTGCTATTATGACATATCTTTAATGAAAATATGTGAAATTAAAAATGTAAATATTACTATACCTAAGAATACATTTACCTTTAAATGAATCTCTTTTATTGGGATTCTGCTGTCTTTCAGGTTATCCAGTTATTTAACTAGATTGTCAAAATACTAACTGAATATATAACTGAACAAACGTTTCCATATATTTCCATTAAAGGAACACTCCACTTTATTTGAAAATATTAGTATTAGTTTCTTTTAATGTTGGGTAAAGGTCATTTTAAAAGTGTTGCATTATATTGCATTACTACTATAAAACATAACTCATAGTTTTTCATGGAAAAGGCCTTTTACTTTTTACCTGGGCTGAGCTTGCTAATTTTTCTTTTTAAACAACAATATATGCAAAAGTTATATTTTTGGCCATTTTGGCCCTTTTTCTCAGGCTGGAGGAAGTGTCTTAACACCTCACTCCCAATTTCTCTCAACAAGCGAATAGAAGAGATGTCAGTTAATAAATGACAACAAAGTGTCTTGTGTAGTAACTCAGATATTTTGTAAGTTTAAAAGTAATTTTTTACTTCAATAGTCACTTGAAAAACTAATATATTTACATAACTTGCAACTATTTACATAACTTGCAACACTGGCTTCTTTCTTCTGCTGAACATAAGAAAACACTCCTGAACAAAATTTTAAGACCACTGGAACAGTGATGGCACAAAAAATGTAAGTTGTAGAAGCAAAAAAGACATGCAAGATAGTCCAAAAGAGCAAACTTATTCCATTAAAGGAAAAAGCCCACCAGATCATGATGAAGGCATGCAGGAAACATCTTCAGTGGGATCTCTTTGTCATGCCAGTAACGTTGGAAGCCATCAGAACTGTCCAGGCAAAATTTTTCTCATCAAAGAATAAAACTTTCTTCCACTTTTTGGCCAAAAACGTAAAATAAAATAACTGTAAAATGTAAAATAACTCTCTTTCTGAGTTTAAATGCGGCAGTGATGGTATATTGCGAGTAGAGCTCTGCAATCCTGCCACGTTCAAAGACGGAAATACATTTTGTCTTTGCCATCAGAAAATCATGACAGCGTTATTAGCTGAAGAACTGAAGAATTACATGAAAGCCATATTTTTTGTGCAGATTTGAACTTTTTAAGGCTACGGTCTTGAACTTTTGATCAGCGGATAAACAGCCTGGTTGAGTTTAAATGCAGTTTTTTAATAAATTGCCTATTTTCTATTTTTTGTCTCTCGGTCCTGTTTCATCCTTTGGCGTTTTGAAGCAGTACCTGGTTACGATCCACCAGCGTGAAATATGAATACTTGTAATGTTTTCCCGGTCTTAAGATTTTGCACAGGAGTGTATATGAAAGAATGCTGGTAACTGAACAGTTTGAGGTAACCATTGACATCCTCGGTATGAAAAAATAAATACAACGGGAGTCAAAGTCTAACATTCTTTTAAATATCTACTTTTATGTTCAGTAATTCATCTCAGAATTGATGCTTCCGTAGGATTAAAAAGGGTTATGAACCACAAAGTCATTTTTTTTGTGTGTTTCTCTACTCGGTGCAATTATGCCTGGTATGCGGGGAATGTGTGTGTTTGCATTCATATATTTTCTTCCAAATGGATCCTCTGTCTTTTCCCGCTCCTGGGGCACAGTACTGTCACAATGGTGCTAATGACGTGTCATCGCAGCTGCTTTCCTCTCCATTCACAGTCTGCAAACACCTGAGGCCGTCTTTTTGTTTGATGTGGAAACGCCTAACATTTATTCTGCCAGTTTGGGGGAAATATTTCAAGGAGTTCGTCCACTTTTCGTACTTTAGAGGTATAGTGCTACCGAGAAGAATTTCTGATTCAAAGCCAAAATTATGTCACAGAGATCCACCTGAAAGAGAAAGAGCTGTGATAGATTGAGCGCAGATGCTGAGGAAGTTCATGGCTCGTGAAGAGCTGGACAAAATGTGCTACAATTTTAAAAGCGGTTTAATAAGTTAAATTCTACATGTACAATACAAATAAAAACAAATACTTTTTGAGGTCATTTAAATTAATTGGCATCTCTTTTCTGTACATTTGTGCGCATCCTGTGACATCTTTCGTAATACTTCTTTCTGTCTTACAATTTTTTTTCTAAAATTCATTTTGATTAAAAAAATATTATGACCTTAACTCTAGTGAGTAACAACAAAGTTACTAAAACACAGGGTATTAACTGATAATATGTTATGTAATCAGGTTCCAAAAATGAAGTACTTGTAATTCAATTATGCATTTTATAACGATTTGTACAGATTAGTTATCTTTACTCACCTCCTCATTATTTAAACAATAGCAATAACTCATTCTCATCATTAATTGATTCTCTATATAATATATCTTTTGAATTTGTCATTATAAAATAGCCTACCGCTTTCAGACATTCAGGAAGTCTTCCAGTGACATAGTAATCCAAACTTTACATTTTAAGAAGCAATTTTTTCAACATTGTATCAATGAACACCTTATATTTTATTTTAATTATCACGCAGTGGTGATGTTAATATGTGAATAAAATTGAATGTAATATTTTTTCTTACTTTGTATTCTCTGAGTCTGATTATATTACCTAAAATGTGTAATGTCTGACTGCATTACTAATAACTACTATTTTTGTCTGGTTGTTTGGAATGGAATTTGCAAGTGTTATACTCAGCACTGAACAAGAGTGACTGGCATGAAAAGTGACCAATTAACATGCTGTTTGCTTTCTGCTGACTACTAAAAACATAGATGACCTAAGTCCAACAAAAAGCCTGAATGATTAGCTACCACTGTAGAATCAAAGTATTTAATATGATTATTCTGCCTTGCCTCTATACTGTCTGATTAGTAGCTATTAGCTTTTACAAACGTTTGGCATTCTCTATCTAATTTAGCATTGAAAGAAGTACGGTTCTGAAAGCATTTCAGCTCAAATGCAACGTAGTCTGCTGTAATTCTCCGTAAGTCTATTTATTGTACCTAAATACGCTGCCTCGGGGCCTGGCTTTGAAGCGCTGTGGCCGCGCCCACTGGCGAGACTCCGCCCCCTCCGCTTGCGTATCCACCGTTAACGGAACAGTATTGTTTAATGTTTACGATCGTTCAGCTTGACTGCGCTATCAGATCTGGACACTTCATCTGAACGTCTCACCGCATATACAGCGAAAGGCGTGGACGGACGTACTGTGAAATAACCGAAGGTAATGTACGGAAGTAAGGCTTTTTGTTGTCATTCTCGAAAGCATATTAGTCGATTGCCTGGCATTAGCATCTGACAGCGGCGATGTAGCGCAACGATGTAATAAGAAAGAAGAGATGATCCAGTTTCAATCAGATTCCAGCTTGTTATAAACGTGTAATTACAACTGCAAGTGCCTATGAGACACTAAGAATCTTAACTATATATACTCGTGTTTATGAGAGAACTGTATGAAACGCTATAACCCGTACAAATAATTTCATTTTGTTTCTGCATGCACGTATATGACTGTATGACAGTCTCATAGTCCGCTATGTGAGCGTTGCATAACTTTTAACCTACTGTGCAGTGTGCACTACTGCCTAACTGAGATCAAGGCTGTCACGTGACTACACCTTTGTTTCTTACTAATATATATTTTTAGTTCCTTAGTAGTCATTTAATTACTTAATTAGTAACTATTAGTATATTATTTTAGATACAAGTAATTAGCATGCTATGTACAAGAGTGTATTTGCTACTACAGTAAATAAATTAAATATATTTTTTCTTATTAAACGTAATAATAAAAATTGTAATGTATGTAAATTATTTTGATAATTTGTTATTATTAATATTATTACACTGTAGGAGATAAGTTACCCTTTAAATTAAAAAAATTAAAAAACTGATAAGCTGGTGTCAAAGTTGCTGCAGTAAGATCGTTGGACTTTTCTAATCACTTTTAATTGAACTGCTGACGATAATAAAAAAAGCTGACACTCTGAAAGTCACAAAATCGAGCATAAATGACAGAAATTCTTTGTTAAATCAATAGAAACAGAGATGTGGTTAAACATGATGTTGAAAATGTCGCAATGCTGAGTTTTAGGTCATGGGCTGTCGTGTGATTTCTGATGTTGTGAAAAAGTTTTGAAAAGATTTGTTTGTTCCGGCCTCCGCTAATCAAAGGCCCAGTTGTCGGTCCATTATAGATCATATACTTGGCTCTCACTTATAATATATGAGATCATGAAGTTTACCTAAATGTGACAGAAGTATAACCGGAGTGAAATGAATGACTTCCTCTTTCACAGTATGTCTCGAGAGCAGAAAGCAGTGGAGCGTGCCAGAAAGGCCTTCCTCACCGGCCGGAGCAAATCACCGGAGTACCGCATTTCCCAGCTAAAAAACCTGCTGCGGTTTGTCAGCGAACGAAAGAATGACATCGCAGAGGGTCTCAAAAAGGATCTCGGAAGGGTTGGTGACCCATCAGCTTGTGCGTTGTTCAGGTCTAAACATTGTTTGCTTATGTAACAGATGTGTGTTTTATATATCTGGTGACAGAGTGAGGGCGGAACTCCTTTGTATGAGACTCTGGGTCTGGAAAGCGAGATTAACCTGGCTGTAAAATATCTGAAAGAATGGGCGGCTCCTCGACCTGTGAGCAAGAGCATGATGACCATCTCCGACCAGGTCTACATCCAGCCTGAGCCTCTGGGAGTAGTGCTGGTCATCGGGGCCTGGAACTACCCCTGGGCAGTCACCATCGGGCCCCTCATAGGAGCTATAGCAGCAGGTACAGAGGTCTGGTGAAGAAACCACTCAGATGAAAAGTATCATGATTAAAACTTCTTTAACTTATAAGCATATATACAGGACTTGCATAGTCTTAAACTCTGACACCATTGGTATGGCATTTTTCTAATGTAATGCTTTTTATATTCATCTTTTCATATATTAGTTTAACACCTATTTGATTTCATAATGGCAACACTCAAGCTGCATGAACTCCTCAAACATCTGAAGGAGCTGATGATCATTTGCGATAATTGAGAATTTGAAACATTTCTTAATTATTTACACCATAAGTCAAAATCTTTTGGTTAGTTTTCATTCTACTTAATGATACTAAAATAACACTGCACAGTACTTTGTCCTTCTTACGTGACGCTGCCCTGCGCTAACAGACCAAAGTACACTTGCAAAAAGTCCCATAAATATTTTGGATTTTTGTGGTAAAGTTCAGGAAGGAATATAAAGTAATATGTATTTGTTCATTAATTTAGTCATTGAACCTTATTAGCACATACTGTATTCAAAGATTTAGTAAATATCCAGTAATTGTTTGAAACTCACTATGACTGTGCACAAATAGCTATTAGTCATCTTTCTGTAAGAATGCTGTCTGTTTAAAATGTATATTTCATATGTAAGTTACTTACATATATGCAAGTATAGAGTATATATTAAGAGTATTGTGCTCCAGATATAAATTTGAAGTGTTTAATGTTGAAATATTTAACATCTGCATTACTTTTAAAGAGCTAGGGCCTTACTAGTGATAAAGATTGGCACTAAATATTTAGTGTAAAAAGATGTCATGTCACAAGGTATGTTGTGTTGGCAGGCAATGCAGCTGTAATCAAGCCATCTGAAGTCAGTTCTCACACTTCCAAAGTAATGGAGGATCTCCTACCGCTTTACCTGGACAAAGTAAGAGTCCGTTTATTCACACTGTGCTCATTGTCATTTTAAACACAATGCTTCTGCCGTGAAAAAGAAATGCGGGCATCTCAATGGTTTTGTTGATGGAGTGATCCTCCGTTTGTTATTTCCTCTTCTCCTATTACACGCGCCAATCGGTGGGCGGGGCTAAAGAGACAATAATGTAAAAGTAGGCGTTAATCTTCTGCAGATGCGGTCTTTTGGCACACTATGACATCATAATGTGACAAATTACAAAATGAGTTGTTTTAGCAGCTGTTTTTAAAATTAATGTTTTTAAATTCCATCTTTTCATAGTACATTAGCCGGTTACGTGTCTAAAGTTCAAGGGATTTTTGATTTCTCAGTTCATGACCCCTTAAAATAAACAGGAGTAATGGTTTGGGTTGATCTCAGGAGCTGTATCCAGTCGTCACCGGTGGAGTGTTAGAGACCCAGGAGTTGCTCAAGCAGCGGTTTGATCACATCTTCTACACTGGAAACGGTACAGTGGGGAAAATCATCATGGAGGCTGCTTCTAAACACTTGACCCCTACCACTCTGGAGCTGGGCGGAAAGAGCCCTTGCTACATCGACAACAACTGTGACCTCGCTATTGCCTGTCGGTCAGTCGATTCACAATGAATCCTTTGTCTGAGAAGCTGGAAAATTATTTTGAATACATGTTCTCTGTGACTTTACAGGCGTATTGCTTGGGGGAAGTACTCAAACTGTGGTCAGACCTGCATTGCTCCGGACTATATACTGTGTGACCCCGGTATGCAAGACAGAGTGATTGAAGAGATCAAGAAGAATATTAAAGTACGTATGCTATTTGTGAATGACAGTTTGGGTCTTGTAACAACCTGTGAATATAATATGTCAAATGAGCTAATGCATACTTTCTTTGTGATGGTCAGGATTTCTATACCGAAGACCCCCAAAAATGTCCGGATTATGGACGCATTATCAATCAGCGCCACTTCAAGAGACTGATGGCGTTGTTGGAAGACAGCACCATCGCCGTGGGCGGTGAAAATGACGAGTCGGAGTGCTACATCGGTATAAATGACTAAAATTAGCTGCACCGCTAATGCTGCAAGTCATTACAGGCACCAGTTCAGAAGCTAACGAAACAAAATTGGTGGTTAAATAACAGCGTAATCACATTTGTAATTCTCTGTTTTATTCGAAATGTTCTTCCTGACAGGTCCAACAGTGTTAAGGGACGTGAAGCCGGATGCCAAGGTGATGCAGGAGGAGATATTTGGGCCTCTGTTGCCCGTCCTGACAGTTAGCAGTGCAGATGAAGCCATCAAATTCATCAACCAGAGAGAGAAACCCCTTGCCTTGTACATCTTCACTTCAGACAACAAGGTTTAAACTAAATATTTGTTAATTGTGTACATGGACGTCGGAGGCAACATATATGTGGGTGGGTCCTCCTTGACAAAAAAACTACTAGGTTATATGACATTTTCTGTAGTCTGGTGCCTTTTAATGAACGGAATAGACCACCTTGTTGCCAGGAGTTATTAACATTACCTGTGTGCACTAATGTCAGAACAATATAATAGATGGTGCTGGTGGTAAGGCACGTACTGTTTTTGCCTGTTTTTAATCTCACTTTAGTTTGCAAAGACATTGTTTTAAATAAAAAGAGTTGCTGAAAAGTGCAAAAGTGGGCGGGTCCTGTCTCACCTACGTACAATGGTTCCGACGTCCATTTTTTTTGGATATAGAAAGATGAAGGTTTACCGGAGGCACCTGTACAAAACTGTCCTTTCATTATAGCTGATCAAGCGAATGATTGCGGAGACCTCTAGTGGTGGAGTGGTGGCCAATGACTGTTTGATGCACTTCTCAGTAAGCTCTTTGCCTTTTGGCGGAGTTGGTGAGTTCTTTTAATGAAACCTTTTTCTTTTATATAAATACAATAGTAATTTTGGTCAGTCAAAGATGTCAGCGAGAGAAGCTGCGGAAGCGTACGTGTCTTTCTGTGTTGTGTGGACTCTGCTGTAACCCAGTTCTTCGGCTCCCTCTGCAGGTAACAGTGGGATGGGCCACTATCACGGCAAGTACGGCTTTGATAACTTGAGCCATTTGCGTGGCTGTCTAATCAAACAGTTGAAGATGGAGGGGGTGAATAAGATGCGTTACCCACCACATACAGCAGATAGGCTTGGCTGGGCGCGCTTCTTCATCCTCAAACATGTCGACTTCGGCAGCCTGGGCCGCATGGCGCTGCTGGCTCTGATGGCTGTCTTTGCGGCAGTGATTTTACAGGTAACAGATTGTTCTACCTATGTGATTTTAACCTTATAAAATAATTGAATATTTTCGTGCATTAGTTTTGTGTTAAATACCTATGTTTATAGAACATTTGTGTAATATTTTAAAACGTAATACAGATGTTCATATAATATTTATATTTAATATCAATTATGTTATCAGTGCATCTTAAATATAATTGATACTGTTAAAAATGTATAACACATTATTAATAATCAAAATGTAAATCTACTACTAGATGATTCTTATGCATTATTATATAAGAAACATGATTTGTAAATATAAACATTTTAAATATAACATTATGCAATTTTAAATTATATTATTGAACATTAATATAATTGAATTAAATTATATAAATTTAAATTATATTATTATTGTTCTATACATATAATAAATACATTGTTATATTTTATTAATGATAATCTAAATTAATCAAAATACTACTTAATGGTTATTATATATTATTATAGAATTATAGAATAAACCTGATTTATGAATCATATTCAACAACAGCATTTTTTTTAATATTATATTATTTTTGATATTATGTTCTTTTGTATTATACATATACTTCAAAAATGTAATGATGTTACAACTTTTTTGCAACTAAATTTGCAACTAAAATGAAATACTAATGCAATATTAGAAAAGTGTGCATGGATCATACAATCAGATATAAAAAGTATAATTTTTAATTTTGACAGAATTATTTTTTATTACTAATCCACAATTACTATTTTTTTATTTAACAGAGATACTTTACTGACTAAGAATGTGAATAATATGAAGAAATCTTACCTCCACCCTGAGCACACAAGACCTTGGACAGAAGGTCGGCTAACTCCTAATGAAGTGCTGCTGCCCATATTTGCCTTAGGTTTTATTATCATGGTCGTGATTAATTTTAGTCATCATGACAGTGCTGCATTTTTGTCATTTAAACCAACATAAAATTGTAATAGTTTAATAGCACTTTTTAATCAATAGCTATTTTAGAGTGTGCTCTTTTATTCAAAGACCCTCGTCCAACGTGTCTGAAATGGAAATGAAGGTCTTTCCTAATCGAACGATTTTGTTTTCCTATGCAATATTAAAAAAACGAATAACTTTGCTATTTTGAACAAAAAGTCCAGCATTTTAAAGAAATGCACATTTCAAGCCAAATGTGAGTTTTGTGAACCGTTAACAAGATTATGCTGCAGTTTTATGGTTCGGTCAGATTTGTTTTTCGTGTGAAGAAAGTGGTACTGTTGGAGATACAGAAGATGAAGTTATTTTATATTTAAATGAATAGTTTACTCAGAAATGAAAATTCTGTGATTGTTTGCTTGCGCTCATCATTTCTCAAGCCAGTTTGCATTTCCAAGATGAAGAAATTTTGAAGGATAGTTTTGCTGCTCTTTTTTCCTACAGTGCGAGTGAATGGTTGTCTGCCATAGAACTACGACGAACTATTCATTGAATAAAGCAGACCAAATACGTTATATGTAATGTGTTTCTGCAGATGTTCCTACAATAAAAATGACATTTCAGTGTATATATTCTCTGTATCCGAAGGGTCTATACATCTGTTTCCACATTTCCATTAGTCCTAACATACTGTACGTGTCTTAAAATAATGCAGAAATACTTTTATGACATACAGACATGATTTTTAACGCAAAAATAAACTTATTTTTCACAGCTGCTTGTGGGTTATCTGTTTTAATTGTGTAGCTTCTGGCATCTCGCTGACCGAGTAGCAGGTGGAAGAATGCTTGTCACGCTTGTTATTGCTTCTCTTCGACTTTTATTATTCTTTTCTTCATCTGGCTTTTTGTTGCCCTCCCACGTAAATACACAAAAGCTCACGTGTGCTCCTTCCCGTGGTTGACACCGATTAAATGCCCTGCTTTTCTCCGGCACACTGACACATTAAGCAAAATGAATCACTTTTAAAAGCAAACAAAAGCCCTTTTCAATTACTCATCGCAGAATGGGAGGGTTATTTGAGGCGCTAACATCTTTCGCATGCTCCGAACAGCAAGAAGCACAGAGTTTAAAGCGGCTGTGCTGAACAAGCTCTTTGCCGCTGATACAAGGAGTCTAAGGTCAACCTGAATATTCCTTTGTGGAACGAGGAAGGAAAACCGGTTCTACAGCTTGAAACCCGTTTCGATGAAACTGTCTAAAATATCTACATTTACGCTCTTGTAAGACAAGAATCGGTATTCATGATGCATCGTAAATAACTAAAATATAAGGATGTTTATAACAAATCAACAGCACGTGTGGTAAATTAATACATCTCTGATACGTTTGTCATACCTTTTGAGCCAATGGGACGCGTAGAGGTATCAAATTTCAACATTAACACAAGGGGTGATATGCTATCACTGTAAAACAGGTGGATGGGGGAGGAGGAAAGAGACACTAAATACCTTGTATTCATCACTGTTTAAATTCACCTTAAATGTTGACTAAATATTCAGGGTTATGGACAGTAAAACAGGTTATTTAAAATAATTTCATGAATGAATAAAAATCAGTCAGTTGGCACTATTTTATTTTCATTTATTTTAACTTTATGCACTAAAATAACTAAAAACAGACAGTTTATTAAAATAATAATAATAATAATAATAATAATAATAATAGTAATTTAATGTACTACAAACAGTTCACGAATAAAAATGACATTAAATGCCTATTTTATTCTTTATTAAAAATGAAACTTAAAAATAGTAATTAATTCAAAATATTAATAAAAACCGATTTAGATCTTGATGATCGTGTAAAAACACAATATATATATATATATATATATATATATATATATATATATATATATATATATATATATATATATATAAATATGCAATATTGTAAGCGGGAGGCTGCAGGCTCCTCCTCTCGCTCTTGTGGGCGGTCTCGAGCGCAGACGTACAGTTGGAATGAGTAAACATTTCCTTGTGCTGTATACCTTACTGAAGACGGAAATGTCATCGGAGATCGATTGGTGTTTAGTGTCGGATCGACAAACGAGAGATTAACCTGCTAATAGGGGTCCTTCGTTTTTGCCTTGAGATTGTGGAGTAGTTTATCGGTTTGCGGTCTGATAGACACAAAGTTATTATGCCAGGGTTAGATTTAAAGTTTCTGGAGAGACCGAGGAGGAGGTTTTATTGTCCTCTGTGTGAAAAGCCGATGCGGGACCCCGTGCAGGTGTCCACCTGCGGACACAGATTTTGCGACACCTGCCTGCAGGAGTACCTCAGGTAAAGCTGCTTTTTGGCATGCGACTGAATGTTCAAAACGAGGTCAAACTCTTGCATTTTAGTGGTTTATTTTCATGAATTTTTAAAGCGGTATATCTTTTTTAGTATTAAATACATAGTAGATAATTATATTTAGTACAAATTATGAAAGTGAAAGATATGAAAGACCTTCGCGTTCAAAGTTATGAATGTGTTCTAAAATGTTCAAATTAACTATAGCATGCAGCACAATATATTTCTTACATATTTAATATATAGGTATGCCTAAATAATTTTTAAAACTTTGTTCTAATAATACATTTAAACGAATACTTTTATTCAGCAGTGATAATGAACAAAATGATAATCAGCTCTGCTTTCAGCATTGATAGGTTTTTAACATCAGCATGTTAGAATGATCTTTAACAGGTCATGTGACACTGAAGACTGGCGTAATGCTGCGTAATGTCACGTGAACGTTTTTAAAATGTATTTTATTTTTTTTTACAATATCACTGTTCTTCATTTTTTTTGAAGAAATAAATAAATTTTTATTTAAAAAATGTAAACATTTCAGTCATAGAACAGATGTATTCACGTCTGCATTTTTAATTTATTTTTAAATTATTGAATAGCTTTGGTCATTGTCTACGTGAAAAGTAACTCTTAAAAATAATTGCTTCTGTGACAGAGTAGAAATAAACAAACGCCAAACAGGCCAAACAAGATATCAGAGTGACACAACATGCCTCAGGCTATACAGACTCGTATAGGCTTTCAGTCTCTCAAGGATTTACATAGTAATGTTTACATAAAGTAACATGTTTTATTTCTCTGACATTTTAAAAGAGAATCAAATTATCCAAATACTACAGAATTCTTATGAATTTTTTTAGAAGTGTTGTGATTTTTTTTTTTTTTTAAAGCCTAAAGAAATTAAAGTGAAAAGAAAGTATGCAGTGAGTCAGTTTATTTGGTAGTATTACTCAACTGCACAGTTTTGGGTTATGACCCATTCTTAGCATTCCTTGCCTTGTCTTCTCGGTCTCATAGTCATAACAAGAGCTGTGTTGCTTGCAGGTACAATGAGTGAAACAATTACATTCATTGTCCTGTGTTATCCTTTGGATGTTATCATAATGATTGACAGTCTTGTCCATTCACATTCTATTAGACTAACACATGTTTTTTTTAATTAGAACATCAATTTAAATGAATTACCAATTCACATGTAAATGTGGACTGGATTGCTGTAAGGCAATGCATGCAGCGATATAAAATGTGCCTGTCAGCAGGTATTCAGAGCAAGATATGTGCTCTCAGGTGATGTTAGTGACATAAAATAGTTTACACAGGATTTGTGTTTTCATATTTCAGCATTTTTAACATGACATGTCATGTTTTGATACTGCAGCATTTTTAACATGTATCTTCCTGTAGGGCTTAACGCACTACTTTTTCAGGGGCGTCATTTGCATTTCTGACTAATTCAGTGATCTAGACGTGACCTACTGAAGAAAAAAATGACATAAAATAATTTTTTTTTAAGAAAGCGCATTCAAAATCCACTTGAAACTTCTAAACTGCCTTAAAAATGCAGCAATCACTTATGAAGCTCCCTAGCTGGGACGTTTGGGAAAAATTCCCCGCAGGATTTTGAAATGACGATGTGCTTCTGTGTCACACGTAAGGGAAAGATCACGTCTCTATTAATACGAGTTGTGTTGGTCGTACTGCTTCCTCATATAATGTATGCTGGGAGACGTCACCCTGCCAGATGGATGATTCACTCATATTCTCCTGAAGGCCCTTCGTCAATTTGTGGTGTGGGAGGTGATTCTGAAGTTCCTGTCAAATCAGTTTGGCTGTGATTCATTTAGGCTTTATAACATGGAGGCATCAATCGGTGGCTGTTGTGAACTACTTTTCAACCCACTACATACTGTATAATGTAAAAAATAATCAAATGCTAATTAAATTCGAACACATTCATGTGTAAGTGTCACTTTCCGTTATGTAGGGGAGCAAAAATACGTAAATTCTTCATCTTAAAAAATGCTCTAGTAACAGACAACCAGCTTTTATTTGTTGACATAATAATTTGAGCGCATATTATTCAAAACAGCACATTTACCATGATGATTCTTTCCCAAAATATACAGAATGTGCGTGAATCATACATTTTCAGGAATCTGACTTTTTTTTTTTTCTCCTAAATTTTAATAGTGAAGGCGTGTTCAAGTGCCCAGAGGACCATCTACCACTGGATTATGCTAAAGTAAGTGCACCCTCATAACATAACAGTTGATTTTTGATTTCATCCAAAGGACAGTCCTTCTCTTGGTGTCCTAAACCATTCAATAGAACGGTGCTTGTCAACTCCAGTTGTGGATGGAATAAGCTTGTTAGGAAAGAGATCCATTAATTGAACTTTGAAAATTGAAAATTTTGGCATTTGTTTTGTTGCAATGATTTTAAAGTAACTCCCATGACTGATTTAAAACAAGTTATGGTGATAAGTAAGTCAGTATTTAATTACTACAAAGGCAGAAGCCACATTTTTTTCAGTGTGTCAAATAAGAGAGATAAACAAAAATGTCCATAGCATGTCCACCCCAGAAGCACAGCTAAGAATCATTGCTATCCATCTTTTTCCTGACATAAAAATGGTCACCGCCATTGTAACTCCATGTCCAGCTATTTTTAGCTATACCAAACAGTTTTGCTGCTTGATTGAAAATATATTAAACTTGCATACAACAGTTAGTTTACTTAGTTAGCTCAAATTTGATTGACTAAGCAGTGTTTGCTGGAATGCTGCCAACAACACTGTAATTTACATTGTGTGAGTGTCACGCCACTAGCAACACGAGTCATTGCCTGTGCTTACATCTGCAAAATAATGCGATTATTTTCAATTATCAAAGTAAAGACTTAATCGCAGTTAAGTGACACGAGAAAACCTTTCCCGTTTGCTTGCAATTTTCATTCTTATGACTGTTTGCTAAGAAATGCTACTGCCCCGCAATTCTTCACAAACCCCGATTCACAACATAAATGGTTTAATCTATTTAATTCAAATAGAATAAATGGCTGGTTATATGAACTTTAAACCGTTGCAGCAATGCTGCTCCAACTTTTGTTATCTGTGCTGCCATTGTGTACACACCGTCTCTGAATAGAGATAAGAAGCAGAGACCGGTTGCAGGAACTGCCACAACGACACTGTTTTCATTTTATGTCAATGGGTGGAATGTTTCAATTAACGGTTGAAGGAAGAAGGATATAAAGAAGGCGTGTCGTACCTGAATGAGACGCGTCATTGGAAAGTTTGCATGCGAGGTTAAGTGAGAATTAACGGATTACTTTCGAGGCAACCTAAACATACCTGTACATACAGTTGAAATAGACACTAGAGGCAGTAAAACTCACACAATTTGTATTCTTTTTCACACAAAAGTATCATTTACAGGTACATTTTTAATTATTAAAGGCTAATTGACACATTTAGTTGCAGTATGTAAAGTTATGACTTCAAAACGATTTTAACATCCTGCACGGTTTGAAAACTTTTGAACTTTATGGTCGCATACACAACTTCATGAGTTTTCTATTTCAGTAGTCTTACTTCGTAGCTCACGTTATACGGCGTTGCACAAGCTCTGGTTCAAATCCTGTGACAAAACAGCTCAAATCCTCACGAGGAAGTAAATTTATGCTAATTTATGTTACACGGTGGAAGCATACCTACGCGCAGGGTCCTGTGTTTCCCAGATTTACATGGCACATAAGAAACACATACAAAGGGTCCTGTACCTTCCTCCTGTTAACGCACATTAACTTTATAGGTTAGAACTCGTTTTACCTAAACCTAACCTAACCCAAGATAAAAAAAAAAGTCGAATTTCATATCAGTTCAATTGTAGAACACAGATAATGACCCCCTAATTGATTTACAAAACTAAAAAGAGAAGACTTTGTGGACCACTGTAAAAAGTTGTAAAGTTTGTAAGAGAAGTAGATGTTTAGTGTAGCTGGTTTAATTACCAAAGACCACTGTTATAATCTTTCACTAATTAAAACACATTTTAGAGTCATTTGAGTTTCCACGTTAATTAGCTTAATATCATTATAATTGCATCATTAAAGTGCATGTAAACAGTCATTGAATCATTCATCACAACCCTAATTCACAACACCATTGTGCATGACTTCATTGGAAGTATTTTTTTGCAGAGCAAAACCAGAGCTTTTGTGCCTAAAATATAAGTTACTGATTTTTATTGAATTGTATAAAAGCAATATCTCATGCTCAATTTCGTAAGGGATCACATCTGAGCGGTCTTGCTCATGTTTTATGTATTGGTTAACTTCCATGCTTTTCAAATACTCTAATAAATGTCACAAACGTGTCCTTCTGACTGCAGATTTTTCCAGATGTGGAGCTGGAGCAGCAGATTCTTGCCCTGCCCATCCGCTGCATCCACAGTGAAGAGGGCTGCCGCTGGACCGCACAGAATAAGCTCCTGCAGGTCAACAAATGCCACACAAACACAAATATGTTATATGTGTACATTACATTTGTATTTCTACATACATCTTCGTGGGATTGCAAGTTGTATGCCGAGTTACTTTTAGCAGATCAGTATCCCAGATCAGATGGTGAACATCTTCCTTCAAAAACGTTAAACATTCTCTCACACTGGGTTTCTCCTCCAGGCCCATTTGTCCGTGTGTGAGTTTAATGTGGTGTCGTGTCCGAACCGCTGCTCCGTGAAGCTGCTGCGACGTGAACTGCCGGAGCACCTGCAGCATGACTGCGTGAAGAGAAAACTGCACTGTGACCACTGCGGTGACGAGTTCACTGGGGAGGCATACGAGGTCAGACTCATGCCGTTCTTCGCTGTTGTTTTGATATCGTCCCTCTTCTGATGGCTCCAATAGCGCAATTCATACAATGCCCCCCTAGCTCTGTCTCATGCAAGCTAGTTTTAAGTCGCTCTATGTCCTCGTTCAGAATCACCAGGGTGTTTGTCCAGAAGAGAGTGTGTACTGTGAGAATAAATGTGGTGCTCGTATGGTGCGGAGACTCTTGAACCAGCACTCTGTGTCCGAGTGTCCCAAACGCAAACTGCCCTGCAGATACTGCAGAAAAGAGTTCCTCTACGACACTATTCAGGTCAGTGGACTATATGCTGCCATCCTGCATTTATTTATTCATTCGTTTTATGATAAAGGGAGTATATTCATAGGCGTTTTTTATTCACAGAATCATCAGCAACAGTGCCCACGCTTCCCTATGCAGTGCCCTAACAGATGTGGCACACCAGGAATCACTCGAGAGACTTTAATGGCACATGTAAAGGAAGGATGCAGCACTGCGATGACGCTTTGCCCATTTAAAGAGGCTGGCTGCAAACATAGGGTAGGATATACCAATAAATTCAAATTCAATGCTATTTTGTAGGGATGTAACAATACATTGTGTCACAGTATATTGCAATACAAAACTGCAGGAAGGTGTACTGTGGATGGTGACAATATATATCATATGCAGTTACACTAAAAATTAATTTTAACTTATTAAGCTTAAAGTAATATTTCACCAAAACCAGGCTGTGCAATGGAGGTCAGTGGTAAGCCAAAACAGCCTGGTTACAAACTTGTTTCAAAATATCTTCCTTTGTGATATTTTTCATTATACATTTTACGTATACATTATAACAAAATGATATTCATACAGGTTTGGAACTACTCGAGGGTGATTTTTGGGTGAACTATTCCTTTAACATTAAATATGTTAAATCCACATGATCACGCAATTACGTTTCCATGTTTATTGATTGTTATTAAAAACAAAATATATTACTAATGAATACGTTTCGATATTTACTAAATAGAATAATACATATTTTTCTTCTGGTATCACTGCTGCCCTGTGCATTAAAGACCAGTACCATGTTTGGCTTTTTAAAGTTAACCTTTGATGGAATACACAATTTAGCATGCTAATGAACAGTACATTGAATTAAGTGGTTGTCATATGTCTTAGTAAAAATTTAGTAAAAATTGTAACTGTATTGTGTAAGAATACTGTATAATGAGATCAGTACAGTGTATCAAACCAAATGTCATGAGTGTATTGTTACATTCCATTTTGTCTGGTTAAAAATAAACATTAATAACATAAATAATATATGTTAAAGTTATAATTAAATAATTTTTGCATTCTTTTCATTGTAAAACATTTTTGTAACTGCATTAATAACATCACACTTATATTCTGTCACATTGTAAGCCTTGCATGTCATGATTTCTAGTAGTGGCACCTAAGGCATGACAATTATTACATTTAAACTTTATTAAACGGTTTTTATTGACAAACAAATATGGCACAGTAGCATATGAAATCAACAAATATGCATACATACACATACTTATATATTAATCGCCGTTATATTTGCATATTCAGTAGGGCTGTCCACAAAAGATTTTTCTGTTTGACCAATAGTTGATCATTTTAAGCATTCGATTAATCACGCGTTTATTAATAAACCATTCAAATCATTATTATGGGCCTTTAAGTGCACAATCTGAAAATATTTGTTTTCCATTTGAACTGATTCATTTAAAAGTATACACTGTGTTTCACGCTCACGTTCACAGAGACGGAAGAAAGCACATTCTGTTTGCTTTCATTATTTCACAAAAGTCTGATTAGATTTTTTAAATGCATGCAAATAAACATAGCCTTTACTGATTACAAAGAGGCATTAATCTTATTAGTTTGAGCGCAAATGAGCGCACCACTGCCGCCTGTCCTGACCCTCTTCACGCTCCACGCAGACACTTCGACAGCAACATTTCTCTGGCCGTGTATTACATGCATTTTCTCCATAGGGAAATAGTTTTTAATTGGCATTCACATTATGTAGTTCTTTCTCTCATTACTGCTGTCAAGTAAACCGTTTTACCTTGTAAATGTAAAAAGCATTGTGAATCATCTCATATATAGTTGGTTTGCTTCATGGCCTTTTAAAATATTTCTCTCTATCTGTTCCACTCATAGTGTCCTAAGACTGCAGTGGGACGACACCTTGAGGAGGCCACGCACACCCACCTCTCTCTTCTTGGGGGGCTGGTGACTCGCCAGAGGCTGGAGCTCAGGGAACTCCGGCGAGCAGTAGAGGAACTCTCTGGAAGTCGTGATGGCATACTGCTCTGGAAGCTCACAGACTTCAGTCAACGGCTGCAGGAAGCTAAGGGCAGAACTTCTGGGAGTTTGGAATTGTTTAGTCCCGCCTTCTATTCCCATAACTATGGTTACCGTCTACAAGTTTCTGCCTTTCCCAATGGGAACGGTAGTGGCGAGGGCTCTTACCTGTCGATCTACATTCGCGTTCTTCCAGGAGAGTACGATGGGCTGCTGGAGTGGCCTTTCCCTTACCGTGTTTCCTTCTCGCTCTTGGATCAGAGCGACCCGACGCTCACTAAACCACAGCACATTACAGAGACCTTCAGCCCAGATCCCACCTGGAAGAACTTCCAGAGGCCAAGGCCTGGAGCTCTGGGAAGTGTTCGTGGGGGTTGTCTGGATGAGAGCATGCTGGGTTTTGGCTACCCAAAGTTCCTCTCCCATGAGGAGATGAGGAAAAGGAACTACATCAGAGACAATGCTATTTTCATTAAAGCCTCCATAGATGTTGTCCAGAAGATACTGAACTCTTGAGTTCCGAAATAAATGTTGAATAATGAAATACTGTGATAAAATGATCATTGATTGGCTTATATTGGCTAGATGTATCATTTTTTGTTTAAATATATTTAGGGCTTTGCCACAAATGAAGGATATTTAGGATAGTAAATGCAAATTCAGTGTCATTTGCATGTTTTTTTTTTCAAATAAATAAACGTTATGACATTAAAAATGACTAAAGGTTCTATTTTTATAAAACTATGTATTTTCATGTTCTGTATGTATAGTCCCTGGTCCTATAAACATATTCTGTATAGTGCTTGGCATCATAAATATACATATAAAGCTTCATTACACTTAGTGGTCAATTAATTAATGTATTTTTGTATTTATTAGAATTATTTTATATGATTTATTGAATTATTATATAACTATAAAATTAATCTAAATTAATTTAGATTCTTCTTATTTTTCGATCTTTTAAACTTTAGCAGTGAATCACACCGATTCTCTTGCGAGAAGTAAATCACAGTTTCAAGGCACCTGATTGGCGGTTCTCTACTGATGTCACTTTTTCACGTGCATCCTCTCTGTAAACTTAGGATCAAAGACTGAGTTGACACAGAATCATATATCAGTTCCCCTCTGGGTGGACGATTAGCATTTAATTTCCAGTTAAATTTTAAACACAGATATGTCCGATTGTGTGATTGTGTGATTGTGTGATTGTGTGTGTATCTGGTTCCAATGATTTGTCCACTGGGCTCATCTAGATCATCTCTTGGTGCTGATCCACCATCTGATCTAGATACGAACTGAGAAACAGATTAAGGAAGACACGGCCATTCTTCTTCAACAAGTACATCATGTGCTTTGCGGAGTGTTCCCAGTTCCGGCTGATCTAATTAATGCAGCCTAGCAACCTTTTAACAGATTTAAATAGTAGAAGCCTATTAGTGTGTTACGTGTAAGCTAGGCTAAAGAGATGTGTCTTTAATCTAGATCAGTGGTTTTCAACCTGTGGGCCGCGGCCCCCCAGTGGGCCGCAACGGTATTGCAGGGGGGCCGCCAGTTATTATCAATAGAAATAATAATATTGCTAATGTACGTAAAAATGTGTAGTAATAATTAAATATCATAATTAATTAAATAACAAAAAATAATAATAAACTGTTACTATGCGTTCACTATTCCAGGTCGTTGATTGGTTTAAAAACAACCCGCCGATTTAGGCTATGTAACATATTTTTGCTGCATACATGCCAAAACAGATGTAAACATGGATAAATGGTTGACAACGGGATCGCTGAAAAGTAAGCAGGACACAGAAAAGACTCAAAATAAACCTAAAAGAAGAAAATATAGCAGCGAGTACCTAGCGCTAGGTTTCACATGTGTGGGAGCTCAGTTACTAACCCGACACAAATAACAGGTTTTGCAGTGGGCCACGGAAACATATGTGTTTGGTTGTGTGGTCTGTGAGTTAAAAAAGGTTGGGAACCACTGATCTAGATTTAAACTGACAGAGTGTGTCCGACTCCAAAACAGTCAAACAGTCTAGTCAACATCGAAAGTATGGTGAATACTTTTATTAAGTGAAACAAAGGTAATACGGGTGCTGGTCAGTGTCCAAGTGAATATAGGTGCTGAGGTGCCCTCTGTTCCTCTTCTTTCTTCTTTCTGTCTATGGGAAGTAAGTGCCTCGTGGTATTCTTATAGCTGGGGCCAAATGAGGAACAGCTGTGACCGAACAACAATAGGCGCTCCTCGTGAGTTTCCAGGGAACACTGATGGCTGTTCGGGACAGTTATGCCAATACTTTATAATTGTAGGCTAGTTATGGCTATGTGTGATGACAAATGAGCATGTTGTGTTTTTATTTACTAATTAAATTAAACACTAAGGCAGTTGGCTCTAAATAATTATTACTTCCCAGAAATGCAATTAAATGTGTTACATTTAACCTCTCAACTGCCTTTCCAGTAGGCTATAGTTATAGTCAGATATTGTCGTGTCGATTTACAGTAGGCTTATTTACAAAACTTGATTGAAATGCAGGAAAAAACTAATATGAAATAAAGGCTATAATAATAATAATGATAACAAATGATATACAAATATTGCAGAAACAGACAATCAGTAATTGAACACAGCTTGCAAGACGGTGGGATGCGTGAAAATATTTTCTTGTAGGCCTGTTTTATTTTAATTAGCCTACTTTATGTATTCATGATAAAAATGGAATTGGAATGCTGTTTACATCGCATGCAATAGCCAGTCCTGTAGCCTATAATTAATATAATAATTCAATTTAATGGTGAAAATAACAGCTTAATAAATGTAATAATTATTGTGATTTATTAGATTTAAGATCACATACAAGTTCCATCAAAAGCAAGTCTTTGAGTCTCATTGCTTCGTACTTATCTACTGCTGTTTAGGAAATCTTCTGCACCGGTAGGACAGTTGATGTTGACCATAGGAAAGTCTTCCGTGTCAAACAGCACCACTCCGTCTTGACCCTCAGAGTTCTCCTTACATTGGACAGAAATCTGAAATATTCATACAGGCATTTGCATAGATTGTCAATTATTCATATTCCTGAAATATTTCTGTCTGTATAATGATTTACCTGAGCTTGACTAGTTGACAGCTCATCAAACACAGATTCTTGCGTCAAAAGAGTGTGTTCCTCCACAGGTTGAGCAAATCTACAGCAAGTTTGACCCTTATTTAATGAAAAACGTTATTTTATTATTAACTGAAACTTTCGTATTTAGAGTATATAAAACATGTAATGTTATAACACAAATTTTCTTTTAAATCACGTTGAGGTCATCACGCCACGATAGTTGTACCTTACCATTGCACTGACAATCTGTTCCAAGCTGTTTAATAACAGATGTTTTAATAATAAATTAATAAATATGATAAACACTGTTATTTGAAAAATGGCTTGGTGTTGTTATTGTTGTTTTTTGGTGGCTTGTCTTATCGATTGAATCCACCGATCAAACGGGAAACAGATGTTCACCTTCCGGGTTGAATTGGCACACGTGACCTACTGTTTAAGATTTGGGTGGAGACTTTACTAAAATAATTTTATGATTTGCTATTTTTCATCAGCAACTGTACAGCTAATGACGTAAAAGCTTTACTTATAGAGCAGCGTTGCTAAAAAGAGTCATTCAAAGTGCTTTACAGGAAATAAATGAAAATAATCATATAAAATGTGCAAAGAAAAAAAAAATCACAAGCTGGGATAACTGTACCTTCAGAGCCTGACCGTATTACACACAGCACATGATTATTACACACTACATTTATGATAAAATGTCATATAAACTCTAACATATCATACCAGCTAACAGCAACAAGTAAAACATCATTATGGCTACTGTACAATTATTGTACAGTTAAACTCACACACAACTGATGAAACATTTAAAAAATATATAGGATAGATATTCACAAGGCTTAGTTAAAAAAATAATAATCACAGCATTGAATTGCTGTAAAATCAGCTATATATAATTCACAATTTAATGCTAATGATTCTTTTGCATCCTTCCATAGGTCTAAAACAGATTAATCAAATCTGATATATATTTTTCAGTCATTTGAATGCTCTAAAACAGCAGAAGTGAAAATGCATTATGTCTGTTTGAACTTACCTCTAAAATTCGCAGGTTGTATGTTCCAGTTGTCTTCTCTGTGTTCAAAATAGTAGTCAATTTGTTTATTTTTCAAATCCATAACATAAATTTGTTAAATAGAAAATATGAAAAGTTATAAAAATATTTAACCGCTCATTTTTAAGACATCAGTCTTTTCCCTCGTTCTTATAATCTATAATCTACAACAATAATGACTCGATGTGATTTGAAAGTAGGTGGGAACATCATTGCTTCTCGTTATGCAAAGCAATGGTTAACCACATTTACTAATGCAGAGTTCTCTGTGCTTTCTTATCAAGCTAATTCATTATAGATTAAAGATTTTCACGATTGGACCAGAGAAAACTGCAGACATGACAGTCATACAGTAACCACATGACAAAGCTCATAGAACAACAACGAGTGTACTGAAAATGTCCAAGAATACGTTCTTGCTAACAAACTACCATGCTAATAAAAAAAAACCATTCATCAATTCTTTGTTCTTCCAGGATCAGGGATAACAAAAATTAATAAACTGAACAATTTACAAATAAACTAATCTAGGTCTTTATAGTCCTAATCTCTAAATCAGACATCACTACTTTTTTCTTGAACTCTCACGAAAGGCTGGACTGAATGTCAAGACTGACGGTGAACAATGACATATGTAGATATTGTACGGCTGCACAAGACTTGCAGGATATATAAATAAATGCATGGATTTCTTAATTCAGGGAAACCCACACAATAATAATTTCTACAATTGGGGAATTTACTGGTGCAAAAAATTATATAATTTATGTTTAACTGTGCAAAAATGTAATTAGGCAAATTAGACAAGTAAAAAAATTACTTGTTAAATATTTAGTTTCCACACTGAAAATGGATTTCCTTTCCTTGATGTTATAACCACCGGATCTTCCATATGATACAGTTCACATCAAATACACATCAGTACAATTTCGAATATACAACCGAAATATGTACGGTCATTTGTACTGTTCGCACAGGCTCCTCACTAACACAAACAACATTATTCTAGCGCCGCTTGAAATTTCAGCTATTCATCATAGAACTAAAATGCAGCGAAGCGAACAGGTTTATTTTAGGTCCACTTGCTGTAAAATCAGCGTGCAGACAAACATTTTTTGCAGATGTGAAGCCTTTTTAGGCTACGTATAGGCTTATGTTAAGCAAACAATTTGAAGGCTGTTTATATTAAGGCTGTTGTATATAGACTGCCAATTGCCTAATTTGTGTTTTATTTTATAGTTATATATATATATTGTAATTTGACTCAAATTTTGGGGGCTGTCAGCATTACATAGATTGCACCCAAACAGGGACATGAACGAGAAACCTGTATGTTGAGTGAGTTTGAGGTTGGTCAATCTGAAGAGAAACTTGTTAATTTGATGAAAGTGTGATGATGAAAACTAAGTGGTGGTAACTAATTGTGTACTAATTGCTCCTTTCCATTTTAGTCCTGTTCAACTTAGTTTAAACACCCTCCCAGGAGCAGTTTGCATCAGTACCAAGTGGCAGTTCTTCTGTTCATACTCTTTCTCGGAAATAGCAAGATGGCGCCGTTGAGTTCGGCTGCCGTCACGACCGCTCCGGCAAAACTTTTTGTTTTTCTGTTAATTATTAGTATTTTGGATAGTCTGCGCGGTTTTCTTTATATAAGATGGCTATCACTAAATATGATCGAGCCACTCTTATATCTATTGGTGTACAATGCACCCAACTTTCGCCGTTTTTAAACCTGGACCCATGTTAGCCGAGCGAGATCCTGACGAAGACAAAAGGACGCGACCCGCACCGGCGTCCACGAGGGAAACGAGCCGGCGTCAGGAACAGGTTGAGGGCACGCTCACACCGCGCTCCCCTACCTAGTGTCCTGTTAGCCAACGTCCAGTCTCTGGAAAACAAGCTCGATGACCTCAGGGCAAGGATCAAGTTCCAGAGAGACATTCGGGACTGCAACCTCCTCTGCTTCACCGAGACATGGCTGAACCCAGCGGTACCGGACCACGCCATACAACCGGCAGAGTTTTTCTCCGTTTACCGCATGGACAGAACAATGGAGTCGGGGAAGACACGGGGAGGTGGAGTGTGTCTGATGGTGAACAACCGCTGGTGCGACAGCGCGAGCGTTGTTCCTCTTTCACGCTCCTGCACACCAAACCTGGAACTTCTGACCATCAAATGTTGCCCTTTCTACCTTCCACGGGAATTCAGCTCGGTCATAGTCAGCGCCGTTTATATTCCACCTCAAGCGGACACGGACGCTGCAATATGGGATTTACACGACCACCTCACAACACACCAGTTACAGCACCGGGACGCCGCACTCATTGTGCTGGGGGATTTTACCAGTGCAAACCTCAAGCGCGCACTGCCGAACTTTCAACAGCACATCACCTGCCCCACCAGGGGCGAAAGGACACTGGATCACTGCTACACACCCTTCAGAGACAGCTACCAGGCAAAATCATGCCCGCCGTTTGGTAAATCGGACCATGCCGCCATTTTCCTCGTACCTGTTTACAAACAGAGGCTGAAACAGGAAGCCCCGGTACAGAGGGAGGTGTCACGCTGGTCTGACCATTCGGTGGCCGCTCTGCAGGACGCTTTGGATGACGCAGACTGGACCATGTTCAGGTGTAGCTCCGAGGACGTCAACGAGTTCACGGAAGCGGTGGTGGGATTCATCGGGAAACTAGCGGATGACACGGTAGAGAAAACCGTCATCAGGACGTTTCCCAACCAGAAGCCGTGGTAGACAAAACTATCCGCGACTCTCTGAGGACTGGCAGGGACTGAGAAACATCACGGACTATAAAACGCCAACCTCCAGAGTGGAGAGCGCGGATGCTTCTCTGGCAGACGAGCTAAACACCTTTTATGCTCGTTTCGAGGCTGCAGCTAATCACGCTAATCACGCTAGCGCCGCTAGCGGCATGATGAACAGCACGCACGCCGAGAGAGCCGGAGAGGAAATCGCGTTCACCATTTCGGAGCACGACGTAAGGAGGGCATTCAGGAGAGTGAACACCAGGAAGGCAGCAGGACCTGACGGCATCACAGGTCGGGTTCTGAGAGCCTGTGCTGACCAGCTAGCACCGGTGTTCACTGAGATATTTAATCTCTCCCTGAAACAGTCTATAGTCCCCTCATGTTTCAAAGAGTCCATCATTGTTCCTGTGCCGAAGAAACCTCAACCATCTTGCCTTAATGATTACCGCCCTGTAGCTCTGACGTCTGTAGTGATGAAGTGCTTCGAGAGACTCGTCAGAGACTTCATCACCGCATCACTACCGGACACACTGGACCCACTTCAGTTTGCTTACCGCCAAAACCGGTCTACGGAGGATGCCATCACACACCTCCTCCACACAACCACAAGCCACCTGGATTTTAGGAAAGGGAACTATGTGAAAATGCTGTTCGTGGACTATAGTTCAGCGTTCAACACCATAGTTCCCTCCACGCTCACCTCGAAGTTGGAGGTCCTGGGACTCAGCCCATCCCTGCGTCACTGGATCACTAACTTCCTGACCGACAGACCACAAGCCGTACGGATGGGAAAACACACCTCATCCTCCCTCACTCTCAGCACTGGAGCCCCTCAGGGTTGTGTTCTGAGCCCCCTGCTGTACTCGCTGTACACACATGACTGTGTGGCCACTACAAACTCCACCACCATCATTAAATTTGCTGACGACACTGTCGTGGTGGGCCTGATCTCCAACAACGATGAGATGGCCTACCTTCAGGAGATCAACAACCTGGAGAGATGGTGTCAGGAGAACAATCTGCTCCTGAACGTCAGCAAAACAAAGGAGTTAATAGTGGACTTCAGCACGAAGCAGGTGCGCTCTTACCATCCCATCAAGATCGACGGGACCCCAGTGGAGAGAGTGGACAGTTTCCGGTACCTGGGTGTTCACATCACGCAGGACCTGTCTTGGTCCTGTCACATCAACACCCTGGTGAAGAAGGCCCGGCAGCGTCTATACCACCTGAGGCGCTTAAGGGACTTCAGACTCCCATCTCAGGTGCTCAGGAACTTTTACACCTGCACCATCGAGAGTGTCCTGACGGGAAACATCACCTCCTGGTTTGGAAACAGCACCATGCAGGACAGGCGAGCCCTTCAGAAGGTGGTGCGGTCAGCTGAGCGCACCATCCGCACTGAGCTCCCTGTGCTGCAGCACATCTACAATAAGCGGTGCTGTACCAGAGCCAGGAAGATCGTGGAAGACCTCAGCCATCCCAACAATGGACTCTTTTCTCTGCTGCGTTCAGGAAAGCGCTTTCGTTCCCTGAAGGCAAACACAGAGAGAATGAGGAGGAGCTTCTTCCCACAGGCCATTTGGAGTCTGAACCAGAGAACACCCAGCACCTAAATACCGGAATTCCCATGTTCCCCCTCTTTCCCCAGATACTCGCCACTACTTTGGACAATTGCACTAGCCACTTTGCACTGGACATTCGCACAGCCACTTTACATTTTACACTTTATATTTTATATTCTACACTTATTTACACTTATTTTTAAACTTTGCACACTTTTTTATACATATTTTTATACATTTTATATTTATATATATTTAAATTCTGTTTTCTGTTTTCTATTTTGATGCTGGACGGTTGTAAAAAACATTTCACTGCATGTCGTACCATGTATGTATGTGTATGTGACAAATAAAATTTGAATTTGAATTTGAAGCAGGAGCAAAATGTTGACTGCATGCAGATATGTACATCACCAGAGCCTTCACCTCTATCTTCAGTGGCACCGCTGGACTTGCTGGGATTGCATTGATGAAACATATGCATATTCATGAAAAAACTGTTTGTGAGCTCACCCAAGAACTGTTGGTCAAAAGTTGGGTCAACAGCTTAAAAGAGACTATGAACAGCAGCAACAATATGAAGAGCATATGGGTTTTAAGCAACCCATCTCCAATCGCCCAGCAAAGAAAGAAAAAACGCCTTTCTTGCAGTGTTGTCACCTGGCAACTGTCCTCACTTTGTCTCTGCTCAGTCACTTCAATCCACATTCAACCACATTCCTTCAGTGATAAGAGAATAACCATTCCAGTCCTTATCAAAAATCTGAAAGAAGTTGGCCCGCTGAACTATCGCATTTCACTAGAATCCACAGGTAAGGATGTTTGCACAGTGTATGTATCCAACTTGAAGCCATGTTTTCCCACTTCTGCGGAGCTGGAAAAACGGGAAAAGAGGGAAGTTCTTGAAATGTTCAATGAATCTTCTGAAGAAGAATTCCTTGGATTTTAATGTAATTACTTTTCCACAACCTTGGGTTGTCTTCTCCAGAGGGGGTAAATTTAGAATGATAGCATTTTAAAATTGAACTAGAAATTAAGTGCCATATTAAAAAAGCTGAAATTGCAATTTTTGAAGATTCATACCCACTGAAAAGCAGTGTTAGATCACAGTTTGGTAACATTTTATTTTGATGGTCCCTTATTCTCATTCTATATGTCAATGAACTTTCATTAGAATAGAAGTAGACTGTATGATTATTATCTGCTAATTTTTTATTGTAATGATCTCCCAACAGACATTCTACTGATTATAAGTAACTTTTCAAGAACATGTCTACTTATTCTAACCCTAACCATAATGATAAGAATCCACCCAGTGGGTTTTTTGTAATCTCCTGTTTTATGGTGCGCAAATCTCCTGCACCTTCTACCTTATTTAATTTATCCTCAAGGTAAAGTAAGTCGAGTCTGTCCTATCTCTAATAAGCATTTAATCATACTCACAAGACAGGCCACAGAAGACTTCTCCGTGGTCTGTTCTGCTCAGGTCTTGAAATCAGAGACTTACAAAATTGGGAAAACGTCCCGTTTTCCTGAACACTCCTTAAATGTTTTCCCCTTTCTCAAATCGAGCTGTCTGATCATGTGACGTCACATGTTTGTAGGCCCCTCCTGTGATTGCTGACTAACAGCAGCATTTCACACAGACTGGACCAGTGTCTTACCTCAGGCCTGCCCTGGGTGAGCAGCCATCAGTCTGAGATGCAGAGACAAGCATGACTCTTAAGCAATTGAAGTGGGTTTTTTTTTGTTGAATGTAGTAATTAGCATAGCTGTAGTCATTTACTCCCGAATACGCAGATGATGACTTATATTTGGTACTAAAGGGAATGTGCCCTTGAGCTACCTAAATGCGTTATGTTCGCACGAATCATTCATGATTCAGCCTCACCTACCAAAGCAGTGAGTATAATGTCTTTTAATGAAACTTTGAAAGTTGCCTTTCCTAATAATGTGCTAATTAGCAAATACACTGTACACAGAACAGTTTTTCAAAAGAGCTATTTTTGACAAGTTAAAATGGGTGTTTTTTTTAACACTACCATTGAGAAACTTTAAACAAATATATATTATAGTCCTTTCCTTAAGACCTTAAAGAATCATTGTGGATCATTTGCCTTATGACTCCTTTTAATATGAAATTTTATATGCAATTTTATATTTCAACAGTTGTCGATAGAGAGCCTTAATCATGCATACTTGTTGTATAAATGCGCTATTTGTTGTATATATAACATTTTCTGAATGTTTTAGTAACGTGGATCATTTGCAACTTCACTGCTGCTAATGAATCTCCAGACAAACCAGTTAAAGTCTGTGTGTTACCTTTCATGTCGTTGTAGACTTTGGTTAACCTTGTAGACATCAGCCAACCTGAACCTTCATTTGTGATGCCATTCTCAAAAAGATGCATAAATCCAATAGAGAAATGAATATGGTATCATAAAAAAATACAAATAAAGCAAAAGAAATAAATTTGTGAAGATGATTCCTGAGTCAACTGCCTTGAAATGACTTCAGACATATCTCAGTGCTCTGGAAGTGCACAGATCTCTTGGTTATACATGGTAATCAATCCTAAAATGAAATCAATAAATCAATCAATACTTTACCATAGGCCTAAAACAATACCATGGTTATTTTATTTAAGACAAAACGTGACCCATGTTAATGCAAAAACTTTTTTTTTTTTTGTAAAAATATATTCAAGATGCAGCTATTATTGTACTAATTTGATACACATGGTTCTAATGTAATACATTATAATGTAGTACTTGTTTTTTTCTAAACATGGCAGGTGTGCATGAAGGACAGAGATATGTCAGGGAAAATGAAGAGACTATAAGGAAAATGAAAGTTGAAGAGCTATTATTTAATTTTGCTCCACCCCAGCCTAGGCATTTAAACTTTTCACAATTTGTTGTGGATGTACAGAATAGCCTGGAGAAGTGTGAGATTTCCGCCCCTGCTATAACTTAAAATAAACTATTATGAAGCCACAACACTGGTATTGCATTCCAACGTGCAATGTTGATGTGTCTTTGTAATATGAATGTGACTTTTTTAAATATCAAAAATTACCCCTGTGTAATTTTTAGTACAGGGGTACTTCTGTTATTTATTTATAGGTATACTTCATTTATATAGATACTTTATACGGTTTTTTTAACCAAAATCTGAAGCCTGGTATCTTACCTACTAGTATTTTACATTCCAGACATTCTTCTGTGACATAGCAATCATAGCCATCAGTAAGGTCCAGGCTCTTTAAAAGGTCTCTGATATGGCATAAATGGATACATACTTATTGAACGGTGTACTGCACTTGGTCATATTTAGGGGGAGCAAGAAGCCTGTTTGTACCCACTTGTCTTTAAGTACCACATTTACCATGTGTATACATTAGTAAGTACAGTAAAGTATTTAATTAGTTAACATCTACAGGCAGCTGTACCTGTAAGTGACCATTCATACCATGAATGTACGATTGTTAAGTACTGCTGTGTTTCTTATTTGTTATCATGTACATACACCTCAGGTAAGTACCTTGTGTTACCACTTATTTGCCTGTAGGTACAAGATATTTACCATGTACCAGGGAAGTACACATGAAGTGCTACCAATTTCAATACATATATTTAAGTATAAAATATATACGTTTTAATATTTTTTATTGCTTTGCATTGTGCTTATACATACATACATACCACACACACACACACACACACACACACACATATCTTGTTTATATTCAAAAATATTTATATCAAATTATTATGAATATAAATAATATAATAGAAATATATATATATATATATATATATATATATGTCTATTTGCTCCGGGCGGCAGAGTATATATATATATATATATATATATATATATATATATATATATATATATATATATGCATAATAACGATATACACAGTATGCACATACATCAGGCCTCAACAAAAAGGACTTTTTAAAATAATCACTCAAAAAAAAAAAATATATGTCTTTTCAAGTTTTATATTTTTTATATTCCAAAAATAATGAGGATCTCTACAGAGAATTATGTGAAGGTTTCAAAAAAAACTCCAGGCAGGTCTTCTGCACTGGTAGGACAGTTGATGTTGACCATAGGAAAGTCTTCCGTGTCAAACAGCACCACTCCGTCTTGACCCTCAGAGTTCTCCTTACATTGGACAGAAATCTGAAATATTCATACAGGCATTTGTAGAGACTGTGTATTATTCATATTCTTAAAATAATTCTGTATAAGGATTTACCTGAGCTTGACTAGTTGACAGCTCATCAAACACAGATTCTTGCATCAAAAGAATGTGTTCCTCCACAGGTTGAGCAAATCTACAGCAAGTTTGACCCTTATTTAATGAGAAACGTATTTTATTATTAACTTACCAGAACGTTAGTATTTAGAGCATATAAAGCATGTAATGTTATAGAATAAATTTTCTTTTAAATCACTTCGAGGTCATCGCACCACGTCAGTTGTACCTTACCATTGCACTGACAATCTGTTCCAAGCTGTTTAATAACATATGTTGTATAAAAACAATTGTTAAATATTACGTTGAACGCTGTTGTTGAAAAATGGCTTGGTTCGATTGTAGGCACAGACCAACCGGAAATACATCATATATGTATTAAACCTTTCCGGGTTGCTCATATGAACTGTATTTGCAGACTTGTCAAAAAAAAATTTTTTATATTTTTCATAAGTTACTGTACAGCTATTCATAGGGTGACCATACATGCCTTTTTTTTCTAGGACGTATCGTGGACAAGATTTCTATATTGGTTTGATTCAAAGTATCTCGAGAGTGTTTCGAAAAAATAAGGAAGCGATGTCATAAACTGCTTGTTCAGCACATGGAAACCAAAACCAAAAGATATTTAATAGCTAATCATCTAAAAGCAACAACAGCACAACTTGCAAAGTCAGCTTCACTTACAGAGCAGCACTGCATTCAAAGTGCTTTATAGAAAATAAATAATCATAAAATTTGTTCTGTTTATTAACTGCTAGAGCACCAAAAGTTAGAGCTTTAAAAAATAATTTACAATGATATAGATATCCAAAGGGATTAGTGCATAAGGCATTGTTCATCTCTTTTCAAATTTATGTAAAAAACTAATAAATGAAAGGCCTTACATTTCTAAATTCTAGTTCACAATTTAATATGATATTGATTATTTTATATTTTTTGATAAACATATCAGATTAAACCACTAATTAATAAAATCTGAAATTTAATTTTCAATCATCTGTACCTTATTTTTTGTTTTTGCTCTGAAATAGCAAGAGTGAAAATGTCTGCTTGAACTTACCTCCAAAATCCACAGGTTCAAAAATAGTAGTACATTTAGTTATTTTCAGTCCAGTTCAAATCCATAATAGAAATTTGTGAAATAGAAAATATGGAAAACAACAGAAATGAAGTTTTTAGTTCTCATTGTCAAGTCTACAGTTCTCCCTCGTTCTAACTTGATATGATTTGAAAGTAGGTTGGAACATCATACTGCATCGCCTCTATGCAGAGTGCTGGTTAACCACACATTGTTTTTCTGCTGATGATTAATTCAGAAAGAAAGAAAAGGAAGAAAACTGCAGACCATGGGCATGAACATGTCACAAAACTTATAGACAAAAAGCAAAAGCACTGGAAATTTCCAAATTCGCCAGATCCATTTTAGACAGAAACTAGCTTTCATTAATTCTCTTTATCCAGAAGGGTTAATAAAATGAATAAACTGAATCTTCTATTATTCTAATTTTAATCTCACACAAATTTCTATAAAGCCTATTCTCTTTTCTTTTCTTTTTTGTCAGTCTTTTAGTAAATACATTGTAAACCAAATCATCATCAAATTTAAATCCTGTTTATTACCCTGCTAGAAACCAGGGAAAAGTTTGAGTGTGCAGCTTTACTAAAACAAATTAAAATGATATAGATATCACCTAAGGCCACTTTTTGCAAAATGCATATAACTTCTCTTTGTCCCCAGAATGTTTTTGAGCTGAAAATACCTCACAGATTTATTTATTTATTTACCATTTTAAAAATCTGAGTGGAAGCGGAAGCAGGTAGTTTTCATGCATGTCTCTTTAAATGCAAATGAGCTGCTGTTTCCCTTGCCCTTTTCTAGAAAATATTATTATTAATGCAGTGTCTATGCACACCAAGTATGAATTGCCTTTCTTTTTCTGGCAGAGAACTAGCAAATGAAAATGTCTGCTTGAACTTCACCAAAATCCACAGGTTCAAAAATAGTAGTACATTTTCCCAGACATTTTCAGTCCAGTTCAAATCCATATCTAGATATTGAAATACCTAAAAATATGGAGTGGAAAGTTAGTGTATCTGCCAACATAAGCACTTAATGTAATAAATTTCATGTTCATGTGAAGACTTTCAGTTCTCATTCATAGTACATAAGTTCTCCTGGGACGTTTAATAATAGAAACTGTCTGATTGGATGCAAGTTGTTCACAAATACTTCATAGGAGAGAGTCCATTTCATGCATACAAGCCCAGACACTGACTGAACTGTGGTGTGTGCTTATATAATGCACTTGATGAACGTGCTGGTGAGGTGCAAGTGTGGCTAGTTAGAACTCAGGTGAAGGAGATCGATGCGATTGGGTGGTGGCAGAACCTGGCAGATCCGTGACAATTACAGTCAAGTTCAAAATAAATATACAAAGTTAAATATAACTTTGTGCTTAGCCACAACTACAAGACCAGAAATAAATAATAGATGCGTAAGACCACAAATGCCTGTTGAATAAAACTGCCCAAAACTAATTTTATTTTTTTGTTTAATCACTACAAGGACCAGAGCCAGAATCAGAACCAGAGGCAAATATTGGAAAGACTAACATAGCTTGAGGCTGCTCTAAACTCTAATCAGCATATCAAATTTTCAAATAGACGCCATCTTTATAAATAAAGTCCCCAAGAAGAACTATTGTCTGGGTTAAAACATATACTTTTTTAAAATACTCTGTTTAAATTGCACTCTGATATACAGTATATATAAAAATGGAAAGCAGAGCTGAACGAAGGAGGGGATCCCATTGTATCTCAAGTGACAATTATAGTCAACCAATCAAGATTCTTTAGTGAGTTTATGTCCACAGTTTTGGAACCCATTGCCTTTACAGAAGGATACCAAAAAGGTGGTTCACTATTTTGGTACCATTCACAATTTCTGAAAATAAAAACTGACATAATTCTATAACATACTGCTCATGTGAAATGAGCCATTTGTATGTCATTGGCTATTAGCATTACAACAAAATGCCAATATTTTGTATTGAAAAAGGAAAGGTCTGTGTTTAGCCATAGTTTCACACACATTTATGTGAAAATAACATGTAAAACCACTGCTTTATTGAGATGTTACTTACTCATCATTACTTACCTGGTGAACTTATCAAATGTACATTCGCAGTGACAAATAAATATTATTAAAACATGAGGCTTCAACAGTCTAGAATTAAAGTATATTCACAATTATTAAATATTTCTAGATTGCCATATATTTCCCTAATAAAATGACAGATGATTCACTTTTACAGATGTGTTTTTATTTACACTGGGTTGTAAAGTATTTATGGAGGAATCACACCAGTGACAAGAATCACTGGGTATGTAAAATCTTCCAACATGCCGTACAGACAGAAACTTGTTTAGCCAGAGCAGTGTAAAGGCTTGGAGGTGGGTCGAGCAGAGACAGAATAATAGAGCAAATATTAAGATCAAAAGTATTCAAAAATACTTCATAGAGAGTCCATTTCATGCATACAAGAACTCAGGTGAATATGATCGATGTAATTGGGTGGTGGCAGAACCTGGCAGATCCGTGACAATTACAGTCAAGTTCAAAATAAATATACAAAGTTAAATATAACTTTAGTGTATTAATGAAATCGCTTTTACAAGACCAGAAATAAATAATAGATGCGGCATAAGACCACAAATGCCTGTTGAATAAAACTGGCCAAAACTAATTCTAAAATAACTAAATAATAATTTTTTATGTTTAATCACTATGCACAGGGACCAGAACCAGAATCAGAACCAGAGGCAAATATTGAAGGACTAACATAGCTTGAGGCTGCTCTAAACTCTAATCTAACGTAGTATGCATTTATCATTTAATTTTTCAAACAAAGGCCATCTTTATAAATAAAGTCCCCAAGAAGAACTATTGTCTGGGTTAAAACATATACTTTTTTAAAATACTCTGTTTAAATTGCACTCTGATATACAGTATATATAAGCCATGGAAAGCAGAGCTGAACGAAGGAAGGGGATCCCATTGTATCTCAAGTGACAATTATAGTCAACCAATCAAGATTCTTTAGTGAGTTTATGTCCACAGTTTTGGAACCCATTGCCGTACTAAGGTGGTTCACTATTTTGGTACCATTCACAATTTCTGAAAATAAAAACTGACATAATTCTATAACATACCGCTCACTGGAAATGAGCCATTTGTATGTCATTCGGCTATTAGCATTACAACAAAATGCCAATATTTTGTATTGAAAAAAAATAAGGTCTGTGTTTAGCCATAGTTTCACACACATTTATGTGAAAATAACATGTAAAAGTACTGCTTTATTGAGATGTTACTTACCGGGCATTACTTACCTGGTGAACTTATCAAATGTACATTCGCAGTGACAAATAAATATTATTAAAACATGAGGCTTAACCTCTCTAGAATTAAAGTATATTCACAATTATTAAATATTTCTAGATTGCCATATATTTCCCTAATAAAATGACAGATGACAATTTTTTTTACAGATGTGTTTTAATGTTACACTGGGTTGTAAAGTATTTAGGAGGAATCACACCAGTGACAAGAATCACTGGGTATGTAAAAGGATCCCCTGATGCCGTCGAGACAGAAACTTCTCGAGCCAGACCAGTGTAACCCAGTTTACTAGTGGGTCGTAGCAGAGACAGAATAATAGAGCAAATATTAAGATCAAAGTATATATATATATATATATATATATATATATATATATATATATATATATATATATATATATATATATATATATATATATAAATAGAGAAACGCAGCCAGAACAAATATATGCCCGTGATTAAATTAGCTATTTGTGAAAATATATAAAAATAAAATATGCAGGATTATAGTAGTATCCAATGAAATCGCTTTTAGGAGTGACGTCAATACGTCAATTCGGCGATCGCGGCAGTTTTGCAACGCAGAATGTTCTAGATCTTTTTTCCGTGAACTTGAGATGGGAGCACATGTCCATCGCTGCTCCTGGAGATTCAGTGCTTCAGAAGTGAATATGAAAAGACGTAAGAGCAATTTAATATGTTTATATATCGTTATGCATCAGTAAGGTGAAACTACATACTTGTGTAACCGCAGAAAAGTTTTGAACTGGTGCGATATTCTAAACGAACACTATTTTAGCGTTAGCATAATGCTAACGTAGTATGTGACATTTATTTATTTATTTATTTTCTAACAAAGGATAGAGAGAAAAAGAGCACGTTGACAGTGTATCTTCATTTACCATCTGGATTTCCCTACATCATATGTACATTTGAACGAGTTTCCTGGGTGAGTTGATGTTATTTTCATTACAATGTGGTTCAAAGTCCTGTTTCATAAATTAAATATTCGTTTTGTTTGGTATAAATGATGGAAAGAGGCATAAGAGTTAAATAGAGACAAAAACACTGATAATTTAAAGGATTTAAGTGGAATATTTAGAGAAATAACACAAAGAAATTTAGCACACAGAGGAATATAAATGGTTGTTGTTTTTTAAAGAAATTGTCAAATTTTTGGCAATTTTTTAAATTAATGCATACATTTTAAAGCGCTAATTGTTCTTTTGGCCTTGTGTTTTCAAGGCCGTTTTTTCCTCTCTTTTGGTTTTGTTGTGTTTGATGCTTTGCTGATGTTCAGCTGCTGATTGTGGTCCACTGTGGATGCAAATTGAGTGAAGTGTGAACCCTTTCTGGACTGGCGTTGGACTGGCGAGCCGCCTGCTAACCGGACCCTTTGAGCATTCCTGTTTTAAAAGAACATAGAAATTGAACGTATTCAACTTCGAATGGTAGGAGAGGGATTTCATATCACTTTTCCTATCTCGGAATAGACTTTAGAGACTGTGGATTTCACCAATTCTTGAATCCCTGGACTATCATTATGAATATGGACTCTGGGTACATTTTGTGTACAAGTGTTCAGACTGAATGTACTTTTATTAATGTGTGTAATCCTTTCAAATGCTTTTTTTGAGGTTTATGGATGCATGTTCAAAGTGCTGAGTAACTAAACTAAGAACAAATTTAAGAACGATTCGGTGAAATAAGGGAGAAGGTTGATAACATGGTTAATCACAAACATCTTTAACCGTCAACTGTGTGAATTAGCTGTTAACAAAGGAAGAACAAACAAGAAATATCAACTTACTTTGAGAATTGATATATTGAAGTGATATTGTTTCTTGAGTGTTCGCTGCTGTTGCAAGATCTCTCTCCTTGGACGAATCTACTCTTCTGACATATACTGGTTCATTGCTAGACAACTTATAAGAAATTCGGGTGTCACGGGTTACAGCAGCTTTAGCAGGAACCTCTAGGACCAGGGAGGTTGAGACAGGAGCACTGGCACTGGAGCAGCTTTAGCTCTGGCTGAGGCTATGAAAAGAAGTTTGAGGCTGTTTGACTGGAGGTTTTTTGGCAACCGTGGCATGAATATCAACACCATCATGGGAGGAACCTTCATGGCATCCACGCAACTGGAAAGATAGATCTCTGAAACTTTTGCAGGTTCTGGGGTTGCAGGAGCAGAAACCTTCAGGCCTGGACAAGAAGCTGTGGGACCAGGGCAGCTCTGAAAGGGTGCCATGTTGGGCCCAAAGTAGCTGAGAAAACTCTGTCAGTTAGTTAAGAGAGCTCTTGGAAGCTCTAGGTGACTCCATTTTTGGAAATATGATTGGATGGTGCTGTACCAACTTAGTTCATTTGGTATTAATTAGTTATTTACAGTTTACATGCCTAGGCGAGTAGTTCCGCAAGATGCTAAAACTGCTGCCTCAAGCCAAGGTGCCAGAAACTACAAAGTCCTGCCAGCCCTGCAAGACGTTAAGACTGGAGTGAGGGAGCGCTAACTAAACTAAGACTACACTATTTACATTATTTACACATCCCTAGGCGAGTAGTTGACTATATGAGTTACTGCAGGTATTGGAAGTTACCTGATATCCATATTAAGATAATCAAACTAAACCATCAACTAAAAAACATCATCAATCTTTAAAACAATTGCGCGGACGCAGTATCTTAAACCAGTCATGGAAGAGCATCTCCTCCAAATGAAGCCTCTTCTCCGGATTGCTCTTCTGACATCTTTGGATAACTCGGCAGCATTCTGTGCACAAAAATGAAGAGATCTCTGACTATTACCTTTTAACTTTACACTTTCTGAGCTGGAACATAAAAACAATTCCTCACTTATCCACAAAGACCTCTTTTATAAAGCAGTTGTGTCTAATCAAATTGTTAAACATGAAGATCTCACCATCGGAGAAGCCTGGCTGGGACCAGATATCAGTGTGCATCAGACTGATATCGCTGCTCTCGGGGAAAAGTCTGGTGATCATGCGGAACAGTAGCACTCCCAATGACCACACTGTTGCCTGTTTCCCATGGTACTTACCCCTATCAAAATATTCAGGAGGGCAGTACCTCAGTGTCCCTGGAGGAATAAGTTTGTCACAAAGTCTAAATGTGTTCTTTAGCACTGCATGTTTTTTTGCTTTATTCCTGATGTTGGTCCCACAAGGTTTGAAAAATAATACATACCACTCTAGGTTTTGTACAGTGTGCTTTTCAGGAGGTCCCCATAGCCAAAATCAATCCGCTTCACCTCCAGAGTCTCTATGTAGACCAGAGGGTTCAGCATCTTGATGTTTTTTATGATGGTTAGATGGAAGTCATTTCACAAATTAGGATTTTGCCCTACTCTTTGAAATATTGATTATTTGTACACAGTGACTAACATTAATCCAGAAAGTTATAAACAGTGAACAATGACTGACAGGAGTTGACAAAAAGAGCGTAGCTCACTTACAAGTCTGATGTACGGCTCGTTGCTGTGTATGTATGGCTCAGTCTTTGTGAATTTCACAGCCACCTGAAGGCCGTCCTCACAGCAGGTCCCTTCATACACAGAGCCATATGTTCCTTCCCCCATCTTCTTGCCAATGGTGTATTTCTGGCAAATGTGGTTTGTTGAAATAGAATGATAGTTATAGGCAGGCCATACTTATTCTAAACGTATTGTAACATTGTTTGTGCCACTATAACTGTACTTGTATATTCATTGATGCAATTTATTTTACACACATACATCTAAACTAATATATTGTAAGAATAGCATGTGTAGGTTATATTTTGGATTATGACAGTAAACTCACCCTAAACCCTTGTAATCTCATCACAGTCCAGCTGTTTCAGCAGATGTGGTGCCCTCTCATCTGCTGATGGACTGACTGGACCGTCCAGATCTCGAGGCTGGTCCTCAGCAGCGGAAAGCACTTCAGGAACATTGGCAGGAGGCTGCTGATGATCATTGTTCTCTACAGAACAGGACGAGACATACAAGAGAAGAAAGAGGCAAACCTCTGAAACTTCTTCGTCTCGTCTCTTTCTCCGGTCTCTCCTGGCCTCCTGCCTCTTGCCACTCAACACCCTCACTTTATCTCTGCGAGATTGTTGCTGTCCCATACTCTGTAAATTCAGATAATATCAACAATTGAAAACCCACTTTAAACACCGTTGATAACAAAACTTCTAACTCGCCACAAAGTGAGCAGACGAGTCTCGCACTTTATATATTTCCTCTCACTGTTCCAAAACTCCTCTATGATGTCATAATATTGCTTTTATATATAAAATGAAATGTTTTTTATAAAAAGCAGTAAATACCATTGTTTTCTCAAGCTGGTAAGAGTAGACTATACAGCGGGGGAAATAAGTGTTTGACACATCAGCATTTTATCAGTAAGGGGATTTCTAAGTGGACTATTTACACAAAATTTCCACCAGATGTAGCCAACAAGCCAAGTAATGAATTCACAAAGAAATCAGAGCATTTGATTATATAAGTTGAGCAATAATAAAGTGAAATGACACAAGGAATAAGTATTGAACACACATTATTTAATACTTTGTAGAAAAGCCTTTGTTGGTGATTACAGCTTCTAGACGCCTCTTGTATGGAGAGACCAGTCGTCTGCATTGCTCAGGAGTGATTCTTGCTCCACACAAATGGTCTTTAAATCTTTAAGGTTTCTTGGACCTCTTTTATGAACTTTGATCTTCAGTTCTCTCCATAGATTTTCTATGGGATTTGGGTCAGGTGATTGACTGGGCCATTCAAGCAACTTGATTTTCTTTCTATGAAACCACTTCATTATTTCCTTGGTCTTGTGTTTGGGGTCATTGTCTTGCTGAAATGTCCACCCTCTTTTCATTTTCAGCTTTCTGGTAGATGGCAGCAGATTTTTCTCCAGAATGTCCCGGTACATTTCTCCATTCATCCTGCCCTCAATAATATGAAGTCTGCCAGTACCTGTTGCTGAAAAGCAACCCCAAACCATGATGCTTCCACCCCCAAACTTAACTGTTGGTATGGTGTTCTTGGGGTGGTGGGCAGTGCCATTTCTTCTCCAAACATGGTGTGTAGAATGACTGCCAAAAAGTTCAATTTTGCTTTCATCTGACCATACTATAGTCTCCCAATAATCCACAGGCTTCTCCAAATGCTCTTTTGCAAACTTTAACCGAGCCTCAACATGCTTTTTGTTCAGCAATGGAGTCTTGCATGGTGAGCGTGCATGGATGCCATTGCGGTTTAGTGCATTGCTTATAGTTTTCTTTGAAACAACAGTACCTGCTGATGCAAGGTCTTCCTGAAGTTCTGCCCGAGTGGTTCTTGGCTCTTGTAGAACTCTCCTGATTATTCTTTGGACTCCTCGGACAGGGATCTTACGTGGAGCACCTGATCGTGGCCGGTTTATGGTGAACTTGTGCTCTTTCCATTTCCGGATTATGGCCCCCACAGTGCTCACAGGAACATTCAGCATTCTGGAAATGCACCTATAACCATTCCCATCAAAATGCTTTTCAATGATAAGATTGCGAAGATCTTGAGAGAGTTCTTTGATTTTGCCCATCATGAAGTCTTTCCTGTCTGCCTCCTGGATAATGAGAAGCCTTTATAGGCCATCATAAAGCAGCCGATATCAATTAGTACTGATAGGGGCAGGGTTTCTCTATCAATACTGACGGATTTCAGGTGATCTCCTGGCTTTCTATGCCATTTTGCACCTTGTTATCTTCATGCGTTCAATACTTATTCCCTGTGTCATTCCACTTTATTTATTATTACTCAACTTATATAATTAAATGCTCTGATTTCTTTATGTGAATTCATTACTTGGCTTGTTGGCTAGAACTGGCGGACATTTTGTGTCAATAGTCCACTTAGAAATCCCCTTACTGATAAAATGCTGATGTGTCAAATACTTATTTCCCCCGCTGTATGTTATAAATGAGCAAAAAGGAAAAAGTGAGGTTGCCTTACAAAAATGTGATTTATTCAAATTTCCCAAGGCAATGGTAAACAAAGTGTGCGCATTTGGTTTTTGTTAAACATTTGTGACTTATATTAGTTAATTTCAGTCACATTCACTCCAAAACACATTTTGAGTTTCAAATATTGTTGGAAAGAGGTTCTTAGCATTCTACAGACACACAGTATTGTCTGTAAAATAAAATCACTGAACTGTGATCTTGAGAAAGAGGTTTCAAAAAAAGTGTCCCAGTTCACTGCTAGTTGCCTACATTTGTGGTCCAAACACCTTATTTCGTGTTTAAGCGATTTTCTTTTTTTTTTTTTTTTTTTTTTTTTTCTTTTTGTTGTTCAGTGTTCAAAAATCCTTTTTTACTAGAAAAAAAAACTTACAGCAGGTATCACTTTCAACAACACTTAAAAACAGCCTGAATTTGTAAATCTATTCCAATTTCAAAATGTGCCTGCATAATTTTTGTAAAGGACAAGCAAATAAAGCAAATACAATGTGTGCTATGTGGAACATCTTTGAAAACGATTTAAAATACATTTTCATTCAAACGACTTTCAAGAACACTCAGAAGCCATTAAAACAATCAGTTAAAAACAAAAATAGTTTAAAAGGACAAGTAAAAAAAAAAAATTACTTTTAGGAAACTATTCCTCTTTACATATGCCCTTCTGTACAAAAACAAAAAAAAGGCATTAAAACGTGTGAACATGAAACATGAACTTGCTTTGACTATTTAACACAAAAACAATTATGGTTTCAGGGTGTAAAAAGTTTGGTCTTGAGCGCTTGAACTTTGGTGGAGAGTTTGTGTCGAGTTCAAAGGTGTATCGAAGCTCCTTTGAATAACTTGGATTAAGGGCATATATTAACCCAATCAGCAATGCCAGTACTTACATTACCAAGCCCTTCTAGTGCTGTCACTCCTTCAAGAACTACTCCAACGTCCACAGGTTCATCTTCACATCCTTCACCTCCTTCACATCTTATGACAAAAACGCCCATCACCACTTCTTTGAGTGCAGTTTCAGCGATGGAAAAATCAACATCCTATAAACAGAACAAAATGCATTAATAATACAAAATGTATTGTTATACACAAAATATTGTACAAAAATTCAGGCAATAATACCATGTACTCCTTGATGAGATTGTCAGAATCCTCATTTCGGTAGACAAACAGGGCTTTGAGGACACGCTCCCTCTTAACATTAATGCAGGCACACTAGGGAAAATAAAGAAAATTAGCATGTACCAATAAGAGTGAGATGCTAAAATTAATATGGACCAATAAACATTTTCAAGTTACACAAGTCATAATTGAGAAACAAATCATTAATTTATCCAGAAAAACTATTTCTGCAGTTATCATACCTTTGTAAGTGGTACAAGAAGTTTCTTTATCCTTCGCCCTTGAGCTCCACCTCTCTTTGCAAATATCCTCAGAAGACTTGGAGTGTGTTCATCAAGCTTTGAGAAGAATTTTGAAATTAAGGCAACAGTTGTTATCCATGCAAATTCAGCACAAACCTAAAACACAAAAGATAAAAACACAACTTTAATGTATGCCCAAAAAGCTAGCTAGCTAGCCTATGTGTTCTCACTTATATGGTAAAATTATTTTATTTGACTTACTAGCACTTTATACATTTAATTTTATGTAAAATCCCACTTAGACATTAGGGTAAATTACCTCATTTTCATGGAACAAAGCTGGCCATCTGCTCATAAAGTCAACAATAAGTAGAGATTCTTTGACAACCTCTTGTCTTCTCAATGCAAATGATAGGTCCATTAATCTTCTCAGAGTTTGCTCGTTGTTGTTCTTCTTCTTAACCTCAGAAAGAAGGGAGACTCTTATTTGCTCCATGCTGTCAGGAGTTTCACCAGGAAGAAATGAGGGACAAAAGTTAACTTCATCCCTAGTCAGTTCTGGTTGTGCAGGATCTTGATTTGCATGGACTCTACTAAGATGGACCAATAAAGCGTTCCATGTCTTAAAAGAACAAGGACAACTTGAATGCATGCATGGGAATGACTGGCTTCGGCCAAAGTGTTTATGCTTTAACTTGTAATGTTTCAACAATTCAGATCTAGAAGATGCTGAAAACTCACAGGTCTTACACTTCCACATATCTAAATGTTTGTATTTTCTTTTAAATACAATAATTCAGATTTTCTTGTAACCCCATAAAAAAAAAAAACAATTTAGAAAAGCTATTACAAAGTAAAATGCAAATGTATAAAATAAATATATAAAATAATAAGGGGCAATACTGGAGGCTTGGCACAAAGGTTTAGGCAAGTATGCTTGAATTTGAAATTTTCTAAATTTGCAATTTTCTATATGGTCCTCAAAATTACTGCGACGTTATCTCTAATAATGCACCTCCCAGCCCTAATGGCTATTTTTTCATAAAAGCAGTAGTATCAACAGACCAAAAAAATATATATATATCAAAATAATGCAAATGCATGAACATCCACCTTACCTGTTTGTTTGAGGTTTGATTTGAGTTGTTGGCGTGGTGATCTTTCATTCATAAAATTTGTGCATTCTGTCAGAAATACATAAGTATAAACCTACATAAAGCAGTTGGCTAATATGGTTTCTAATAACACCAATGCAAATAGATGGACACATACCTATTTGTCGTTCAATTCAGTTGATAGCGTGGTGATCCCTTTCAGGTATTAATCTGCCATTCTGTCAAATACATTAGCGTCAACAAGGCACGTGCATCACCAGTGTTGCCATATTCTAATGTTACAAATCATGTGTTATGACAACATTATTGCTGTATTAATTATATTGCAATATTACCCGTTTTTGGAAGTAGGCTAATTTTACAACTTCCCTAGAGAAAAAACAATGAGTTTTAAATGTTTTTAAATTAAAATGTAAAGCTTCACATTTCTGTAGTTACAGTGTACTAAAACATTTTTGAGCAAGATGCTACTTTGATTTAAAGAAAAGTGCCTCGGCCAGACCCAGAGATTAGCTGAACTCAAAAATAGTCAAACTTGTGTTTTTCTCTAGGCAAGTTATAAAATGACAATTAAAAAAAAAACGTGGACTTTTCCTTCAAAGGGACTGTACTGGTTTCTATTGGTGGATTTATGTACTGGTTACTTATTGGAGTTTATACAATGTGTGTGGTTCTGAAAGAAACAAATGAATAACTAAAAATTATTGGCCATACAACCATACCATTCTAGCAACCAAAGACCAAACACAGAGTGCAAAGATGATAGTAGTACAGTGAGTTAAATCTTTATTAAACTCTAACAAACAAGTGCAAACTTGGACACATACCTGTTCGTTTGAGGTTTAATTCTGATGGCGTGGTGATCTCTTTCAGACATAAAATCGTGGAGTCTGTCATAAATGCATCCGTATGAGTCGACATAAAAAACAGTTGGCTAAAATTATTTCTAATCACACTGATGCAAATGGACGGAAAAGTTGTTCTTTTGCTGTTTAATTCAGTTAACGTTAATGGCGCGGTCATCTATTTTAGGCTTAAAATCGTGCAATCTTCCATTAACACATTACGTTCAACCCATATAATAAAACTGTTAGCTAATATTGTTTCTAATTACATTGATGCAAATGAATAGATGAGTGAAGTTAACAGTTATTTGCTCGTTTGCGGTTTAATGACGCGGTCATCTCGTTTAGGCTTAAAATCGTGCATTCTGTCATTATAACACATTAGTATCAACCGACATCATGAAAAAGTTTGATATTATTGTTTCGAATAACATGGATGAAAACGGATGAACACGTACCTGTTCGTTTTAGGATGATTTCCAGTTAATGGCGCGGCCGCGACTATCTATTTCAGACATGTGCAGCATTAACGCATTTTATAAATTTTGCCGCCCAATATGCAAATTGCGTCACAGCAAATTCAGAATCACTTTATTGCCAGGTTTGCACATACGAGGAATTTGTTTTAGTGACAAAAACTCTACAGTGCAACACGAACAAGACAAGACAGATATAAAGAGAAATATGTACAATATGCAAAATATAAAATGTGCAACACAAAATTTCCGCTTCCTTTAGGTTGAGAACGTCGTTTTTTTTTCAGGATGTTTTGACGTTCAGTCCGACTGACTTTATAAAAACACGCAGTTTATATGTGCGTTTGAATTTTGATTTAAAAAAAAAATAACATTATTTGTATCAGTCTGATTGATTTAGTTTCTTCTTCTTCTTGGATTTACTGGCGGGTCGCCACACCGCCACCTAAAGTGCTGGAGTGTGAAAGTGATTTCATGTGTATATTGTGATGTCTATATTCTAAGTCCACTCTTCTTAACGAATTGTATAATTTTCATTATTATTTTACCAGATCATTGTTCAGTGTTTCATTTGTTTTGTATGGAAAATTCATTGCTAAATTCTGTAGTTCTCCTAGTTTCTTCATTTTTCAAAACAACAGTAAAGGCCTTAATTTTTTTTTTATTAAATTTTCATTTATGTTGCTTTGCACTAAATGTGCACAATAAATGTTGATTATTAAACTCCATATTAGCTTTATTTTGTCACTAGACATACTAATAGACTAATGTGTGCTTTATTCAACACAAACCAAATACCATTTAAATGTATATAATACATTGTCTTTCAAATAACAGCAATTTAAGACAAATAACAAACTTAAAAATACCAATAACCATTTAATTGCACTTCTATAATTATAGTCAAGCTATAAATTAATAAACAACAAATATTTAAAATAAAGCATAAATATAATGTAAGTTTATATATATATATATATATATATATATATATATATATATATATATATATATATATATATATATATATATATATATATATATTTTTTTTTTTTTTTTTATTCAGTCATAACGGTTGAATGAGCTTGACGGTTGAAGCAATTGAAACATGTACTTTTAAAATGAAAACTTTAAGTTAAAAAAAAAAATACTTAGCAGTTTTTGTTGAAAATCCTGCATTCGGCATCTCTTTCTTTTTTTTGTATGAGCGGACATTTCTGGGGGCTACAATCACCTGCTTGATCTAAACAATCACTGATGGTTGTAAGAATAGCTCAGAGAACTGAGTAAAGCTTTACCATCATTTGTTTGCAGATTCCACTGATTTTGTCTGCCTAGGTGTTATTGGGAGCAGCTTGTTCTTTTCACATGTCCTAGTTTCTTTAAGAGTCAATCAGATTACACAGCACCCACCAGTGCGAAGTCAGTCAGCACTGTGTGTGATTTTGGCACTTGCAACTTTAAACAAAATTCAAATTAAACACAAAATTGATGTAATACACTTGACAAACTCGCCTCAGCACTTCTAGTATAAATGCTTTGCTGTTTCTGAACAGCAACACGTCAACATAAAAATGTCACTGTCATGAACCGTACCTCTGTGGCTCTTTCCGATGTCCACCGGAGAACCCTCTCTGGAGTACTAACTTTCTGTACTGCATTTTCCATAATGCCTTTACCCTAGTCTGATTACGTGCACTGGTGCACCTTGTTAAACTAGCTATTTAAGCTGATCTCACACTCTAACGTTGCGTAGTCTTACCCTTGCCCCGGCTGGTAATTCTGAGCATTATTCCCCCTGCTACTGTCTTTCTGTGTTTACCTTGGTCTATTTATCATTTAACTGCCTGTTGACTCTCTGCCTGTGTACCTTGACTCTGAAATTACCTGCCTGCCTCGACTATTGCTTGACCCTGATTACGATTCTGCCTTTACCCGTAACATCCCTGTTACTGTTGTTGATTCCCTGCCTGTTTGACTATCCTTATTAAAGAAAGTGCAAATGGATCCGACCGTTTCTGACTCCTATTAGTCACCATACTTTATTTTTGCACAGAGTAGTTAAGAAGAAAACCAATTTACTCACCCTGTGTTGTTATAAGGACTTCTTTCTTCTGCTGAATGAAAACCCTTTTTTTTTTTGGAACAATGTGTTTCTGGTTGCCACTGTCTTCTATATCATCAAATATAACATTTGCACGAACAGACAATACTTACAACACCTGTCACATTTGCATTTTACTTTAGTTTCACTGTACAGCCACAAGTCGGCACTCACAACCGCTCAGATCTGGCAGTACAACTTAAAATCTTGGCGCTTTGACTTTTGCTACTTTTTTTGAATAAATGAATGAAGAATGAAGACGTTTTATTGTTTGATGAATGAACATGCCAGCCAGACTACTCGTGATTGAGCGAGGGGAAAACCATGGCGTTCCGTGCTTTAGAAGGCGTGGTATTTTGTGATTGATCAGCCATGTTAAGCGTTGTATTTTTACCTATTTAAATTATACGAGTAACACGTCTTTCTGTATTCTGTAGTCTTTGGCTGAATGGATTAAAAATTGTAATACTCAACAGTTTAACTGTAGCGAATTTGGAAAATTAGCCTTTTTTTGTTTGTTTTTTGTGGTGTGGGCAGCAACCTGATTATTATTTTCTAAAAATGTATTGTATTTTAATTTATTATTCTTTTTTCTTATACTCTACTTTGTTGTTTTAGTAGTACAGAGCACCGATAAAAATATTTCAAAACAGAATTAGCTATTTAAATCAAGCTGTCTCGTGAGAATTCCTCCTTTTTAAGTTTCATAGGATGACCACTGGGTAGAGCTCTAAGCATATGTTTTGTATTGTTTTCTTTAACTTAAAAAAAGACACACCAGGCTGTTTCATAAAACTAGTTCAATAAGCGAGGTTTATTTCAGTTATTCAGATTCAGATCCATTGAATGTTTGAATATGATTGACTGGCGAACGTTCTAAGCTGTGCAATTATGTACGGAAAGCGCTATATCTTTCTCTGCTCTTTCTCCCTCAGAGATTGCAAACACATTAACGTATACGCTAATGCTGTTAGTGTACTTGAAGAAAAAAATACTTACTTAATTTTGGCTTGTTTTTTCTGAAATCAAGGAAAAATCTAAGATAGAAAAACCTAAACCAGCTAAGACCAGCTTGGCCAGCTGAGAAGAGGCCAAAACATCTCTATAAACTACCTGCTGACCAGCTAAAACCAGCCAACCGGCTTATGCTGGTTTTAGCTGTTTTTTCAACAGGGATAATGCTACATACATCTGGCCTCTTTTCTAATAATTCAACGGCTTGTCATCAGTTGCTCCATAGTAGGCAGGTATGCATTAAATAGTTTTATTTCAATATAAAAAGTATTTTCGTTACTTCATAACACTATGGTAGAACCATTGATATGGAGTATTCACACTTTCATACTTTTCAAGAGCATTGACAGTCTCTTGTGACCTGGCAGTCAATGGGACAGTCACGAGCCTCCCAGTTGTCATCCAAAATATCTTACATTTTGTTGAGGATATTTTATTTGCATGACAGTGTTCCTTCACTCATGTAAGCCTCATCCACTCCTGATGGCAAAATGGATGTATTAGCAAATTACAAAATGGGAAAGTACACTGGGAGGGCAAAATGAAGAGTTTTTTTTCCCCTTGCAACTTGTTTTTTTGGCTTGTTAATAGCAGTTTGCTGTGCTGATTGGGTGCACTCTGATCTGTCCTCCCAGCCCTGTCCCGGTCCAACGTTCGAATAATAGTTGTGTCCACGTCGGGTTCAGGTATTTAAAGACACAATATGTAGGTTTTCATCACTAGAGGTCACATCCACAATAACAGCTTTTAACAGCTTTTGTTAACTCTATGAAGGAGGCTATTCACGGATGTGGTCAATTTTTTTCACCTTTTACAGTTCTTCAAATGAATAAATTACATAGAGTATCCAAGCAAAGGACATTTACATTGTGAAAGAAACTTATCACTGACTTAGTCTGTAGCATGAGTATAAGCACTTAAAAAATTCATATTGACATTCTAAGTTACGACATCGGTTTCTTTAAAGACACAGAAGGCACAGATTATGGTAAGTTTTCTTTATTTGAAGTATAAAGGGTGACATGTTAGGGCCATTCCTTTCTTGTCTTCACTTGCCATTACAACAGAACTGGTCTTTTCACCTCTAGAGAGAAGAACTGCCACCTGCAGAAAACTGCCAGTGTTTTAATGAACTATGGGGCTAGTCATTTGTTTTTGGAGTGGAAATAATAAAGCATGTAAACCTACCAGATGTTGTTTGTTCATGCAGAACGTCTCCTGGTCATTTATTATGATTCCACCTGATCCTTCAGGATTCTCCACACACTGGACAGGGGACTAAATATAGCATTTGTTAATGTCATTAAGTACTTTTAAGAATTTTAAATATCTGTTAGGTTCAACACTATACTAGAACTGCCAAATAGAAGCACTATTGTAAGCCGTTTACTCTCAGCATTATTGTTTACGGCCACCCATTTTCTTATTTCATACAGAAATACAAACCATTTCACAAATGTAAATCAATTTTCACACATACCTTGATTTGACCCACTGAGGGTTGTTGTGGGATACAGTGTAAAGCACCCTAAAAACAAATGTAAAAATAGTTAGCAGGACCTCAATCCAGAGTATGATTTTACCATCATAATAAACACTTGAACTCCTCCAAAAGAAGAAATTCACGTTTAACCTGCATGACTTATCATAGACCTGCCTTGACTTTACTAAAAACAAAAAATTAAGGTTAAGAATTTTTTGGTTTATCTTGACCATAACTCATGGATCGGGCCTTGTAGGTTTCCAAACTTTAAACATAATTTTAACCACCACACCACAGGTTGTACATAAAGCATTTTTAAAACTTTATTCACAACTGTAATATTCAAAAGGCCTCATTATATACCTCAAGTTAATTGGTTAAGAGTGATCTCGACAGATGAACAATTGGCCAAAAACAAGGCAACAAAAATTGAATTTTTAAATAATAGGAAATTATAGACCCTAGACTAATCACAGATGTGACATGCAGCGGTTTACAGAAGCCACATGGCTAATAGGCTAACAATCGACGTTTTTGTAGCAACCCAAATGATAACACTGCTGACATTGTTACATATAAAAAAAGCTTCAATAGTTGCTCAATATTATCCTATCTTTTTAAAAGTAATGATTGAGTAATTACGATAAAAATATTAACCATGGTATACGTAGCCTACCATAACAACTGTTTTCCACAACTCACAAAAAATGGTGCACCATCTAACGGAAGTTACTAACAATCTTTTTCTTTTTTTTTTTGTAGCAACCTAAATGTATCACTGCTGCCATTGTTACATATATGAAAAGCTTCAATAGATACTCAATATTATCCTATCTTCTTTATTAGTAACAATTGAATAATAAAGGTTTTGATAAAAATACTGTACACGTAGCTTACCATAACAACTGTCAATCTGAGAACAAAATGGTTTCTAACGGAAGTCCTCCAAAGACTAGCAGCATGAAATTTATATGAATAAAAAATAGATGACAAATAAAATTGTAACAAATAATTACTCCACTTTATAAATTAAGCAACTTTCATATTGTTTAACTATATATTAAATGTTTTATATGAGAATTATTTTTAGACAGAATTAGCAGTCACAAACTTTTATTTTAGCAACTAAATATTGTTTGTTTGTTTTTTTGTTTTTTTTAACAGCACATTTATTACATGCCAAGTACAAGCTTTACAAATAATAGCCATAAAATCATATTAAGCTATTTATTTTATTAAAACAAACTTATCTGTCACTTCCCTGTCTGTCTCCTCAGTCCTAGCCGGATTTTGCTGATGTCGCCATGTTCTGAATTTATAGAGTAGTGGTTTATCTCCTTTTGGTCTCATAATCAACATGATAAATGTGAACATAGTACAGAAAAAAAAAATTAAGTAACATTGTTATATAAAACGGTGTGTGTGATGTGGTGGTTACCTACAAATGAAACTGTTATATATGCATGCACAGGATGCAGTATGATCAAAAACCAAAAGCCCACAGAACAACCCACTGAGAATGAGCAAGCAAATAACATGAGCAGTTACTTCTGATTACTTCCCATAAAATAACACTAAATGCACTTTTGATCCTTGTAACAAATGGTGCATTATTAACTGTAGAGCTAACTAATGTTATAATGTTTAATTGCATATCTAAACCATTATCAACAGTCAAACATAACATTTCTAAACTGAAACCCAAATGATTGAAATTTAATCAATCATTGAATCAATTAATCTAATCATGTCAACTTCAGGGGCAAAATATACATATTCTTTCATGAAAATTGAAACTGTATAGAAGTTTAACACAGAGCTGAATCTTCAAAGGTCTGATTCTGCCACAAGACTCAAGAGCTTCTGAACTCAGCTGCTCTCACAAATCGCAATGGTAGGTCCACCAAACTGGAAAAACAAACTCAAAAGCCAACAGAAAGCCTTATTGTCTTCAAATGCAACACTCCTGACGACCAGGAACTCTGATTTGGTGTCCATGACAATCAGAAACTCTGGGTTTTCGCCCATGGTGACTGAAGACATTGGCATGGCTTCCACAATGGATGGAGGCTCTGGTGTGGGAAACTGGACAGGGCGAGGGGCAACTCTGGCAGATGAGATGGTAGGTGGATTAGCTCTGGCAGGTGCTGACTCTGGCTAAAGCATGGCATGTTGTGTGCAGATTTCATTTTCCAACAGGACTTGGCACCTGCACACAGTGCCATAGCTACCAGTACCTGGTTTGAGGACCATGGTATCCCTGTTCTTAATTGGCCAGCAAACTCGTCTGACCTTAACCCATAGAAAATCTAGAGCTGAAGGCCACTATCAGAGCATCCTGGGCTCATAACACCTGAGCAGTGCCACAGACTGATCGACTCCAAGCTGCATTGCTGCAGTAATTCAGGCAGTTGGCCAGTCATTTCAGTTGGCCAAGATTTCTAAAAGTCCTTTCTTTGTATTGGTCTTAAATAATATTCTAATTTTATGAGATACTGAATTTGGGATTTTCATTAGTTGTCAGTTATAATCATCAAAATTAAGAGAAATAAACATTTGAAATATATCAGTCTATGTGTAGTAAATGAATATCATATACAAGATTCTCTTTTTGAATGGAATTAGTGAAATAATTAAACTTTTTGATGATATTCTAATTATATGGCCAGCACCTGTGTGTGTGTGTGTGTATATATATATAGAGAGAGAGAGAGAGACCAACCTGAAACTTCATCAGGCATATTGAGGCTGATATCCAGGTCAAGCTCACTCCAAAAGCAGTCCCTCAGCAATGCATTATTGCCAGGTAAAAGGTAGCAAGCAATATGAAAGAAACTCCTCAATATAGGCAACATAGGCCTCAATACTATGTCCTCTTTTACAAATGGAAAGTTTTGTTAACTTAAATGGATCAAAACCGAACTTAAAGTTCAACTAACAGAAAATTTGAACTACAGTTAATTTCTTTTAATTGGAATTAACATGAATATATGCTACAAAAAAACTGCTAAAGTGTAGACTTATGGTAGGGAGGACTGCTAATTTTTAAATGTAAAGTTTGTAGGCCTGTTGTCACACTTGCGGCTACTTATGGTTTAATTATGGCTCGCTATTAAAAAAAAAAAAAGTGAAATTGGCTCTCTGTATTAGCATTAAATTGGACACTAGTGTACTAAATGTTGTTTAGTATTGGATTTTCCTTTTTTCACAGATTTCCTAACTTGTTTATTCAGAAAATATAATCAATGGGACATTTTTGAAAATAACTCTTCTTCAACAAAATGCATTAAGCTGAAAGAATATAATTGTTCTTATCACTTTTGTTTTTGTTATTTTTTTTATTACACATTTTATGATATTTGTACTATTTATTTGTTTATAAACTGTTATAGTTGTTTTAAAATTATCTATACAACTGAACCGTGATATTGAAATGTTTCCTTTTTTCCATGAATATAGCCACTTTTGCTGACATGGCATTAAATCATAAATGAATAAATTTACAGACTTTCTTTATTCAGGAGAGGACATATTCATATTGACATTCTACTGTAAGTTGCTACATAGATCATTTGAAAGGCAAAGAAGACAGATTATGGTAAAATTATTTTATTTGAAGTATAAAGGGTAAGACGTTAAGGTCTTGGGAAGCATCCCTTCTTGTCTTCACTTGCCATTACAACAGAAATGGTCTTTTAACCTCTAGAGAGAAGAACTGCCACCTGCAAAATAAAAACAGTCTTTTAATATAATATGACACTGGTTATTTGGTTTATGGAGTGGAAATAATAAAGCATGTAAACCTACCGGGTGTTGTTCGTTCATGGCAAACGTATCCTGGTCGTTTATTATGATTCCACCTGATCCTTCAGGGTTCTCCACACACTGGACAGGGGACTAAATATAACATTGCATTTATCAATGTCATTAATTCATTTTAAGAATTTACCCAGAGATTATGTTCATCAGAGACCAGAACACCTAGATGCGCACCGTGGACAGATCACCAGATGATCTCCCAACTGAGTCTGGTTTTTCCCAAGGTTTTTGGGATGAGGTCCCTGCTTGCTTTGTTGGGGACACTTAATTTCTAGCAATTATCATCAAATTGATTACATAGGCCGTCTCTCCATTTAACAAATTGTTAAATCTCATCATTATACATCCCTATCACTGTATTCTTCTTTATACTGTGCGTTTGCGCTTTTTTTACAAGTGCTTTGATACATCCTGTGTTGTTAAAAGCGCTATATTAATAAAAATTTTGATTGATTGATTGATAAGAAATGCTGATGAAGTATTGTTCATTCTTAGTTCATGCTCATTCTTAGTTCAACTAATGTTAACCAATGATCCTAATTGTAAATTATTTCAGATTTCATACAGAAATACAAATCACTTCACAAAAAAATACCTTAATTTGACCCACTGAGGGTTGATGAGGGAGACAGTCTGTTGTATCCTGAAAACAAATGCAAATAAACGTTAGTTAGCAGGACCTCAATCCAGAGTGTGATTTTTTTTTTTTTTTTTTTTGACCATCGTAATGAAGACCTGAACAGCTCAAAAGTCATATTCGTTTAAACTGCATGTTTTATTATGACCCTGCCCCTAAAGTTACTGAAAGAAAAATTAAGGTTATTAAGAATTTCTGTTTGTCATGACAATAACTCATGGATCGGGCCTCGTAGGTTTCCAAACTAGAACTTCAACCAAGACACCACAAATTGTACATAAAGCATTTTAAAACTTTATGTGCTACTAATAATATTCACAACTATAATATTCAAATTGCCTCAATTTAAGTGGTAACAGCACTTTGACGATCTTGACAGATAAACAATGCTGACATTGTTACATACAAAAAAAATAGCAACTGAGTACTCAAATAATCCTAAATTACAAAAGCAGTATATAATTGAGCAATTAAAAATTTGATCAAAAATATTAACCACGGTATACGTAGTGTCACGGGTGTGATAGGCAGGCAAGCAAACAACGAATATAAATGAAAACAATAAAGTATTTAATCCACATTCGGGATGAAAGTAAATGATATACATACAGGCAGGCAGATATACAAATGAACAAAATCAAAAGCTTCACTATGCTCAATATTATCAAATCTTTTTGAAAAGTAATGACTTAAGTAATTAAATGTTTTGATTAAAACACAGCTAACAATGACAATTAACGAACTAAAGGCAGGGCATAAGAACTGTTTTCCACAAAAACATAAAAAAGGTCCAGAGATCTATTACAGTCCTCCCGGAAGGTGCGTCATGCACCTAAAGAAATTTATTCAAAATAACTAAATTGGGGATACCAAATCTTGGGAGGAGGTTCTGGTGGAGGACGGCCCCCCAGGAGGGATAACAGACAGTCCAAGGAACAGCGGAGGGAGGAGCCAGGAGAAGACAGGAGGAGTCCGGTAGGAGGAGATCAGAGCCCAGCTATGGTGGTCCACAGTGGAGCCGACGGAGGGAGGAGCCATGGAGGAGGAAGCCATCGATCCATGGGGCCGACCGACGGCGGCGGAGCAGGTGGTGGAGGAACTGAGGCGGAGAACAAACCTGTCAGCTTCACTGTGGCGTCGAGGCGCTGGAGGTCCAAGGCGGCGCCGCAGTCTTCGGCGATGAATTTATGGAAAGGCGCGTGGCCAAGCGATTGAGGACTGAGGGTGAAGCCGGAGGGAAGGAGGAGCCTGACAGAGCCGGTGGGATGGAGGGGCGAGTGAAGCCGGAGAGATATCCCGGTCGACGGATGGTCTGCGACAGACCAAGGCGGAGCCTGAACGATGGAAAAGCTGGTGGACTGACGGACCACGGTGGAGAGGAGGGAGCTAGGATCCCAGGGGGAGCCGGCGGGTCTTACCAAGGAGGAGTCTGGGTCTCGATATGGGCTGCGACGGCAGAGGATCAAAAACCTCGGCGGCGATGGAACCGGCAGACCCGTGGCGAGCTCTGGATGGTGAGCTGAGGTGAGCGCAGGGGCTGCTGGGATCCATCGGTGGCGTTGACCAGGTGGGAGGAGGGAAAACTGGAAGCGCCGCGGCGCCAGCACTGGAGGATGCACGAGGCGTGGGCACTGGAACGGGACGGGCGCGCGCGCGTGGCGCGGGCACTGAATTAAGCGCACGCAAGAACTAAGCAAGCGGAGCGCGCACGTGTGCGGGCAATGGAGGGAGTTTTGATCCAGCAGCCCTATAAACCAGCTCACCCCAGCCGATGTGCAGTGTACGGAGCTCCATCCTTATTGCAGTCAAATCGCATTACCGTTGAGCCCTGTTGCTGGCTAACGCAATGTTCTGATGTATTCGGCTGGGTCCTGTTGCTCCACGGCTCTGTCGCTGTCTCTGGCGATGGGTCCGTGGTGTGCGCTGACTGCCCCGTGTCAGCGGTGGGCTCAGGCTGGGCTCGACCATGCGGTGAAGGGCTGAGCTGGGCTCTGGATCCTGAGTGGGGCTGGTGTCGGTGTCCTCCAGCGCAACGGTCATCGACGATTTGCACGACACCAGCACCCACTCGTAAGCGGCGATGCTCTCTCGAGGACCGCTCCGGACAGCTGCGCCTGATTGAAAAAGTTGATTTCCGCATCATGTCTCAAAAGCTGAGAGAATCAAATAGCGGGTATATTCCTCAAACATCCCTTGCTCCAGCAGGAGGTATGAAAGTCACTTTATTTATACAGTGACAAACAAAAATAAAAGAAATTATCGCGCTAAAGCTTGTTATAGTATCGGTCCGATCTTCTGTCACGGGTGTGATAGGCAGGCAAGCAAACAACGAATATAAATGAAAACAATAAAGTATTTAATCCATATTCGGGAATGAAAGTAAACGATATACATACAGGCAGGCAGATATACGGAACAAAATCACACGCAACTATGGACGAGATCGGACAAACGGAACTGAAAACACAGGACTTAAATACACCGGGTTAAATGGACTAAATTAACTACACACAGCTGATGACAATGACAATTAACGAACTAAAGGCAGGGCACACAGAGCACATGGCACACGACAAAAACATAAACAAAGAGTCCAGAGACGTGACACGTAGCCTACCATAACAACTGTTTTCCACAACTCACAAAAAATGGTGCACCATCCGATCACTGGCGTAGAAATCTCTCATAGTACATGAATTAATTACAGACAAAAGTTTTGACGCGCTCTGCCTGACTGAAACATGGCTGAAACCTAACTTACATCAGTTTAAATGAGTCAACTCCATCAGGGTACTTATGATAAGCAACGAGGCCCGCCGCAGGTCGAACAGGTGTTGGAGCTATTATCGTGAGCCAAATGTTATCAGAGAACTGGAATTGCTATAACTCTTTTGAACTGCTTGATCTTAATGTTACGCTTTATGGATGCTACAAAGAAATCTCTGTTATCTCTTTCTCTTATCTCTGTGTATAGACCACCAGGATTATGTAGATTTTCTTAAGGAATTTGCTGATTTTATTTCAGACTTAATAATTAATAAAGACAGAGCACTTATTATCGGTGATTTCAACATTCATGTTGGTCCCAAATAATACAGTAGGAGCTACTTTCCTCAAATTTATAACATCTTTTGGGCTAAAGAAAATGTAATCGGCCCAACTCACTGCTGTAAGCATACATTAGATTTAATTATTTCGCATGGCATCGATGTTTTAGACCTAGATATCTTACCTCTGTGTAATCACTGATCATTTCCTCATCCTATAAACTTTCTGTAAGTGAGATTAACCGGCCATCTCTGTCCAACTACCACAGAACCATTATCCCAACACTGTAGATAAATTCACAAATAACCTACCAGATCTATCTGACCAATGGCTAACCTGACCAAAGCAGATGATCTTGAACAAATGACCAGCAGTATGTGCAGTATCTTCACTCCCATTAGATACTGTCTCTCCCATCAAGTTAAAACAGATTAGAGAGAATAAAAGTGTACCATGAGCAATAGTCATACACACTCTCTCAGCTGTGGTTCACTAGACATATGGCGAAGTCTAAGCTAGAGGTTTTTAGAATTGCCTACAAGGACATTATGTGCACTTTGCAGACAGTCACTAAAAGCAGCCAGACTTTGTGTAAATCATTGAAAGCAACCAAAACAATCCGAGATTTTTATTTAATACAGTGGCTAGATTAACAAATGATCGGTCAAATAAATGCACAACTCTCAGTTAAGTAGCAATGACTTCATACAATTCTTCACTAATAAAATAGATAATATCAGACTTAAAATAATTCAACCCTTAACTGTCCCTTTAGTCCAGCCTCACTCAGTACCCAGCAAATTCAGTTACAGTCTAACCATAGGACAGGAAGAGTTAAATAAACTAATCACTAAGTCTAAATCTGCCACATGTGTATTAGATCCTATTCAACTAAATTTCTGAAAGATATATTACCAGCAGCTGGTGAACCTCTTCTAAATATTATTAACATTCCCTATCATTAGGTCTTAAACTTCAAATTAGCAATTATTAAGCCTATGATCAAAAAACCACAACTTACATCTATAATGAACTATCTAATTACACCGATATCAAATCTCCCATTTATATCAAAAATATTAGAAAAAGTTGTGTCAGCGCAGCTATGCTCCTTCTTAAAGATGAATGATGTCTTGAGGAGTTTCAGTCAGGTTTCTGACATACCATCACAGAAACCGCATTAATTAAAATCACTATCCTGCTCTTATCCTCCGACCGAGGCTGCGTCTTTTATTTATTGGATCTCACTGATATAAACGTTACACCGACAGTTAAAGACTTGGGTGTGATATTGGACAGCAACCTGTCCTTCAACACCATATCACTCATGTTACAAAATCTGCCTACTTGCATCTTCAGAAATGGAGGCTAAACTTGACACAGCTCTCTCTCAGATGCAGAAAAGCTAGTTCATGCATTCATGACATCTAGACTGGATTACTGTAATTTTAGGTTGTCCAGCATCTTCAATAAACAAGCTTCAGTTAGTGCAGAACGCTCTTGTTTGTTCTTACCAGGACAAGGAAATATGATCATATAACCCCAGTTTGCATCCTCCCTGCACTGGCTGCCTGTTCATTTCAATTGATTATAAAGTACTGTTACTGACCTACAAGGCTCTAAATGGTTTAGCCCCATTTATCTGACCAGCCTTCTGTCAAGCTACAACCCGGACGCTCTTTAAGATCTCAAAACTCAGGACTCCTGGTAGTTCCTCGTATAGGAAAGTCTACTAAAGGTGGTCGTGCGTTTTCACATTTAACACCCAAACTCTGGAATAACCTTCCTGCAAATGTTCGGGGATCAGACACACTCTCTCAGTTTAAGTCTAGGCTAAAGACATATCTTTTTAGCAAAGCATACTTGTAAAGATTAACATAAACCTATGCTACAGTACATCGTGATTCCCAATAGTATGAATGGCCGCTACTCTAATTATCCTTTTGTCTCCACCTCGGGATGTACATCCCAGGCATCTAGTCTACCGAGCCTCTCCAGTGGACCCAGTGAGAGATGACCTTCCTGTTATTATGACGTCGAGAAAACTCAACCTTTTGTCTGGACTAATTCTATCTTGGACTTTCTGCATTGTAACTCATCCTGCTGTTTTGTAATGCATCCTGTTGTGTGGTGACTTGCTTATGTCTGTGGAATGATTTGCTTTTGTTATGTAATAATTTGCTTTTGTGAAGCTGCTTTGGAACAATAGCCATTGTAAAAAGCGCTATACAAATAAACTTGAATTGAATTGAATTGAATCTAATGGAAGTCCTCCAAAGACTTGCCATGTGAAATTTATTCAAAATAAAAAAATAGGTGATTAACAAATAAAATTGTTAAAAATAATTACACCATTTTATAAATTAAGCAACTGCTTATTCTTTAACTATATGTTAAATTAGTAGGAGTCTCAGCTAATATTGTTGCAGCACATTTATTACATGCTTTATAAATAATAAATAAACAGCTGTAAAAGCAGAACAAGCTGTTTATTTTAATTAAAACAAACCTGTCACTTCACTGTTTCCTCAGTCACTACCAAATTTTGCTGCTGTCTTCTTGTCCTGAATTTATGGAAAGTACATCCTTTGGTTTACATCCTTTAGTGGTTTAGTGGAATCTTCTGAAGTTTCTTCCATATGTTGGTCTCATATTCTGCTGAGACACTGAACATAAAACCCTGATTGATTGTTCAATAAAATTATGTGTGCGATGCGGTGGTTATCTACAAATGAAACTGCTATATATGCATGCACAGGATGCAGTATGATTCAAAACCAAAATCCCACAGACCAACCCACCAAGAATAAGCAAGCAACTAACATGTGAGCAGTTACTTCTGATTACTTTCCATAAAATAACATTAAATGTACTTTCTATCTTTATAACAGCAAATGCATTATTAACTGTATTGTTTTTAAAAACAATAATGTTTTAATTATTTGATTGCATATTTGAACTCTTTTTCAACAGTCAAACATCATGTTTGAAGCTAAAACCGAAATGATTGCAATTTTCATTCCTGTTTTGTCATACATTAGAAACATTATATATATATATATATATATATATATATATATATATATATATGTACAAACTTGTATAAATCATCTAAACCAGCAACATGTGTGTGTGTGTGTGTGTGTGTGTAAACATGATTGATTGAGTGTTTCTTTCCTGAAACATTGTGCCTGTATGCAAATTCAATTCAACACAGAACTGAAACTTGAAAAGCCTGATTCTGCATCATGACTCAAAAGCTGCTGAATCAAATAGCGGATTTGAGTATGAACAAACATGCCTTGTTTAAATGTAAAGTCAAGTCACCTTTATTTATATAGTGCTTATCAATGCAGATTGTGTCAAAGCACTTTATAGTATCGAATAGGATAACAGAGTGTTAGTAATCTGGCCAGACAAAACCAGCAGTTAAATTCCAACGCAGCAAAGTCAGATTGCGTAAACTAGGACTCATCTGTTTCCTGTGGTCTTGGCCGTCAAGGTCTTCATTGGTAATCTGTCTCTTCTCTGGGCTGAATATTTCTCTTGTTATTATCGGACTGCCTTGATTTGCTATTTTGCTTTTACATGTATGTCTGTCGTCTCATTGCTACCTGCCTCACTAACCTGCACTTTGTTTACTGCACTCCCCATTTTCTTCATTCCCAAATTTGAGGACCTCCTGCAATGGTTCTTTAGGTCTTTGATCACTCAAGGGGCGGTCGGAGTACTGACAAACAACTGCTAACACCCACTGGCCAGGCTCTATGAATGAAGGCAAACGCTCTGTTACAGGATTTTGGAAGTTTTTTTTTTTGACTCAGTATGCCTGAAAATGTTCCCCAGCTCTCATTGTATTACCAATTCAGTGGGACATTATAACATAGATTGAACAGGCCTATACTGAACTTTGTCCCCAAGATAAGTTGTTCGTCCCAGACAACCTTCTAGAAAGAACTATAACACAGGTCCGTTCTTCACTCAGCTCTTGTCATCCTGGTAATGACGAGATCCAGATTCTTCAAAATTAGTTATGGTGGCCATCTTTGAGAAAAGATATGATTAAATTGATTCGACAGTTCCACATATGTAATACCCAGAAACCGTCCCACAAATAGCCAGCAGGTCATCTCTGTCCATGCCACAGCGTCCCAGCTCACAAATAGCCATAGATTATTCAGAATATTCAGAAATGGGACTTCTGAATATTCACCAATAAATTAGATTGCATCCATTTGTACCCCTTTAGGCTTTTATAGGGGTGGGAAGATCATTCCACCAGCCAGGAACGGTGAACGAGAATGTTTTGGAGAGTGATTTTGAGACTCTCTGTGACCACAATGCTTTGCTCACTTGCAGATCTCAGTCTTCTGGAGGGGATGTAGATTTGTAATAGTGAGTGGAAGTAGGAAGTAGTGAGTGACACCAAAAATTACACTTTTAGTAAGTTTTTGACTTGGAGTCCTCATTACTTGTTTGTCTTAGTTTAATGGTTTACATGCATTTGCAAAAATATATGCATGCAAAAATATATAGAAATAATTTTATACTCATTGGAGCACCAGTCTCCATCCTAGTGTATCATCTTCAGAAGTCCGTACACTTAAGGAGTTTCGAAGTCTTTTCAAAGATTAATTGAATTATACAGGTTTTTTGCGAGATGTGTGTGTTCTTTAACGTTCCACCTGAAAACAAAGATGCTGTCATGTCAAACACCTCATGAAAAAAGAAAGCTGTCTTATTTACAACTGTGATGATGAGAGCTTATCAGGATGAACTAAAAGCTGGATTTGTTAAATGTATGTGAAATATTTAAAGTTCACAGCATAGAATCTTTAAAATGCATCTGAAAGTTTTACACACCGGCCTGTTATTATGGTGACATTTCCACACCTAGAAATGTGATGCTTAATAAAATGAACTATGATTGGTTGTTTGACATGTCGTTTAAATGGCCTCATGGGCAGGCCTTGGCCAGTGAAAGCTGCCCCCACCTTGAACCTACCCACTTTTTAACAATTTAAAACACATAACAGGCAAATGAAAGTGCAGTCACAGGTATTTATTGCAAAAACAAGCAGTATAGCAGCATTCCAACACACCTTTTATTATTCATTAATCCGTTAAAGGATTTTTAGGGCTGCATTTAGATTTGCTGGAACCGGAACTGGAAATACATTAAAAAAAATGTATTAAAAATTAAATTGCCAGTACTTTATAAAAAATTTGTACACTGACTACACACAGACTTGAAATATGAATACTATATGAATTGTGATGGTAGTTGTATCTTATATCGTTTTATTGACAAATGGTTGGTTTTGGGGCAGGATTTGGTCACATGCTCTTAAATGTGTAAATAATGGAATATAAATAAAACTGTTGGGCCATTAGCAAAAATGGCGAAATTACTACCAATATTCATAAAAAAATGTATTAAAAATTAAATTCCCAGTACTTTTCACATGGCATATTGACTCCAAGACAGTCTTATTTAAAGCAACGGAGAATGATGCATGTTGAAAAAAGGATGATAAAGGCGTACCTAGCATCAAAAAGTGACACCAAGTAGTCCTGATCAAGCTTCAATATATGATGATTTAGGAGTGAGAACGAGAATCTAACAGAATGCATAGTCAGATATAAAAAGCTGGATGATGAGTAACTTCTTAATGTTAAATTTTGTGAATCAGTGTTGCAGTTGTTTGTTGTAGACAGTGCAGTTGATTTAAACTTCACATTTAATTGAACAAATCAGGTCTGTTCCATCTGAAGATTTGTCTCTGAAGTATTTTCTGAAAACATCATCCCTCACAAGTGATAGTAGATGCTTTGCAAAGTTTCTGATTGATCCGCATTTTGCCTGGTTGCCACTCTAATGGCGAGAACTTCATGAATATGGAAAACATTAATAATGGCATTTACCTGGTGTCTGCAGTGTTTTGTTGTTTTCTAAGCTTTGATATTATGCAATACTGTTGTTGTAGATTTTGTCATGAAACCAACAACCCAGGCCCGGATAGGCTATTCGTTGTTATAGAACTACATGACGCAGAAGTAATGCAATAAAAATTCCAACTTAAACTCAGTGAACAGGAGAATTATTAAGAGAACAAACAACCACAGGACAGGAACAAATTGGAGACAAGAATCATGGAGTTCAGAAGGCCATGGAGGTGCTTTGGTTTGAAGTTCCAGTTTTGTGGATATTTCATCTTTATGATTTTTTGCTCCTTTTTACAGGACGCAAGATATTCTAAGTCACTTAAACCTCTTCAAAAACACAGATACCTGTAAAATTACTTTAATTGAAGTATATAGGATGAGATGTTAAGGCATTGGGAAGGATTTCTCTTTCTTGACTTTACTTGCTGTTACAACAGACCTAGTCTGGTGGAGTTTTTCACCTCTAGAGAGAACTGTCACCTGCAGAAGACAAAACCAGTTTTTTAGTATACTAAGATGCTAGTCATTTGGTTTATGGAGTGGAAGTAGTAAAGCAACCAGGGAAACCTACCAGGTATTTTTTGTACATGGAGAACGTCTCTTGGTCACTTATTATAACTCCAAGTGATCCTTTAGGGTTGTCCACACACTGGACAGGGGCCTAAATAAACCATTTGTTAAAATCATGAAGTACTTTTAAGAATTTACAAATATACATACATATGCATACATTTCACAAATGAACAACCTTAATTTGACCCACTGAGGATTGACGAGGGAGATAGTGTAACATACCCTGAAAACATATGCAAGTATAAAGATTGTAGTAGCACATTTTTACCTGCCTACTGCAGGATTTATAAATAAATAAATAGCCATAAAAGCAGATAAAGCTTGTAGTTTCATTAAAACAAACATCTGTCATTTGCTGTCTTCGTGCTAATTTATTATTAGACTCTTCAAGCTGAAGGTTCTTTCTTGAGCTTTGCTCTCAAAACCAACATGACAAATATGAACATAGTTAATACAAAAAGAAACCCAATTGACTGATTCATCAAATGTGTGATGTGGTGGTTTTCTAGCTAAGTAAAACCGTTTACAAGAATGCACACGCAGGATGCAACTGTGGTGAAAAACCAAACCCAATATACCAACTCCCCCTGGGCATGCAAATAATATGTCAGCAATTTTTTGTCTGAAAGTAACATTCAGTGTGCTTTTGATCCCCTTATACCAAATGCATCATCAACAATACATTAGAATAATTTTATTTAAATAACCAAATCTATTTTCAAAAGTCAAACAATATGTTTTAAGCAGAGGCTAAACTGAACTTATTATTGTATATTTCTAGTATTTAGAATATAACATGTATTGTCTTTTCTTAAACTCTGTGTTTAACTTATGTTTATCACAGAAATGAAAATTCAAGACCCAAGAGCTGCTGAATCAAGCTATCTTGGATCTTAGTATGAACATGTTAACAGTTATGCCTAATACATAATATGCTGTATTTATACATTAGCTTTAATATTTAAAGGCTAATGTGCAACAACAGAGCATGTGATTTCTATGACAAGACAGAATTATGTCATAATACTGGCATTTTAACAAGAAAAAATGGGCTTTAATGGGCTTGTTGTTTTGTATTACATCACAGTTTTTTAAAACACTGTCAGTGGGGTAAAACGCCCCCAGGTGGTAATGGGCAGTTACTTTAGTTATTCTGTTTTGAACAGCAAATCCTTGTGTTTTTCTATCATATGTATTCTAACTTGTTGGTTGAATAAAAATATTTGGTTTCATGATGTTCCCTTATGAACATTCTGTTGTAACTTTGCACCAACATGCCAAGCCATTTAGCATCAGTTAACTACTCTGTGTCACGGCTACATCAGGCTTCAGAGAGCTGGAAGCACTGATCCAGAAGTTTAACTTTATCAGTCTTCCAAAGCAAACCTTAAACAGCGCTATCCCAAAAGGCAAAGGAAAGCAACACAAGGACTTTAGGTTTAAGTAATTAGCTAAAGACTGTTTGAAGACAACACATAAGTTACTTGTGTTACGTTATATTAAGTTACATTTGTGGTTAAATCTAGAATTTAGCTTAGGTTTTGTTAGGTTCCAAACTAAGAAGGGAGCAGTGTGGTGTAATCAGACTGCAACTGTCTTACAGGTGTTACGGTATATATTTTTTTGGCGCATTCACTGTGCACTCCTTTGCCTGGAGCAGGGAGACCGCTCGCTGAAGACTCACACCTTGAACTTTCTTGAGCTTGCGTGCCATGAGCTGAGCAAGCAGTCAAAGGCAAGTGTCACAGCAGTCCTAAAGTGTCCTAAAGTGGATTTCGCCGCCTTTGTGGAATGGGTGCTGGTAAACAACAGCCTCACTCTACCACTACCAGAGACCAGCCCACTATTCAGCTATCAGTGTGACAGAGGTACCGCCTGAGCCCATCACAGACTTGTTTGGAGAGGCTTTGTACAGTTTGCCTGAATCTCCTGTGTCTCCACTGGTTCCCTCCAGCTCCAGTGCCCGTGTTCCTTCCAACCTCCCTCTCCTGTCTCCTCTTAAGTCAGTCAGTTTCTCAGCCCCATGTCTGCTTGTGCTTGTCAGCCCCTCAGCTCTCTCCCTCAGTCCACGGTTATTGGGTGTGCGGTTCCACTTTGGGATTTCCAGTCTCCAGCTCCGCACAGACCTGAGAATCCCCTTTTCACGCATCGAGGCTTTGAGCCCTGGACTCCTCAACTCCACCTCAGCTCCAAGCTCCCTCGTCTCCATCGAAGTCTGTCATTCCACCAGCTCCACAAGGCTCCCTCAACCCTCCAGCTCTGCATTGGTCAGTCGTTGACCATCCACCACCTGGGACTCCACTCCTCTGGCTTCACCTTGTCACTCTGTCCCTCTGACTTTGTCAGGCTTCTCCTTCCCTCTTGCTCCACCTTCATCCTCGATCGCTCTGGCTCTGCTACAGTCTTCGGGGCCCCAGTCTCTGCCTCGTTCACCTGAGCCGCTAACTACCCCATTTGGCCCTCCGGATCCTCAGCTCCATCCTGGCCTTCTGTTCCATTGGCTCCATCTCCGCTCTAGGCTCTTTCCTGGCTCCTCACATCCTCCATCCATCCTTTTTTTGTCTTTTTTTATTTTTATGTCTGCTCTGCTCCTGCTCCACGTCTTCCTCCAGAACCTTCACCTTCCCTCCTCCGTTGTTCCTGTTTACGGCGCAGGGAAGTTTCCAACAGGGGGCGTTATTTGACCTAATTTCTCTCCGCTGTCTAATTATCATTCTTATTCATTATCTAATTATTCTGTTAAGGTGTGTCTGTCTTATTATCTTAGATTTTCTTCCCCATATAAGTTGTGTTCCAGCCTTCAGTCTACGTCTGTTCTCGTCTTTGTAAAGTTGTGTGTAATGTTAACTCCTGCATTGTTTATTAAATGTGTTAAACCTTTACGCCTTGCCTCCTTGTGTCTTGGATGCATGTCTTACACACACTGGCATATAGGGCAGACAGTAAAAGGTTTTCAAACAGTAAACGTTCTTTACAGCCCTGTGTCTTTCTGCCTTTTCCCTCATAAAAATACTTCATAAGTGAATATGATTTATGGATGGTATTAATTTTAGGGATGCAAATTATCAGACTGATATCGGAATCAATATCAGTCTGATAAGAGGAATACTTTAACTCACCTGTGCTCAGGATGTTAGTGATTAGATCATGTCAGCAGTATGGATCGTTCTTGAAGCAAAGTTCTGTCTGAAAGATGATTAGATTGAATGACTGTTTTGGATCTCTGCATTTAATCTTTAATCATTTAAAGCACAGTACAGAATGCTAAGTTCTGTATATAAGAGAGTAAACTGAAATAGCATGTACAGTGGCAGACTCCCCCGGGTCCTAATGTCTGTTCCATAAGGAGTTATAAAATGGTAAGGCATGGTGTTTGGCCTACTTCCAATTAAATTAAAAATGTAAAATACATTTCACAAAAAACATTATGGCTGTGTTCCTGATTAAATAAAGCAGTAACTGTAGTCATAAAATAATGAGCATGTACTGATTTAGATCAGAAGCTAGAGCACACATGAAAATAAAATTTAAAAATACAAATATGCTGGGTAAAATATGGACAGAATCAGCAATTGGGTTGTTTTGATCCATACCTAATCACTAGTTCTGTCCATACTCTACCCAGGACTGGGTTGTATTTAACCCAGACTTAAAAGTGTAAATGAGATGTGAATTCATCTGATTTGGGTAATTAAGTTATTTCAATGCATTTGTGTGTGATTGACCCCTTTGTCACTTGCTAACGGTCCTGGTAGTATAATGGCTGGTCTTGTTTATAAAGGGAGCTTTTTTGGGTTGGGGAAGATTGGGAACGTTTTGTACCCATGATAACACCATGCACGACACTCACACTATTGTTACACTGGCACAGTGTCTTCAAAGCACATTTTAAATGTCAAATTAAATGGATAAAAAAAAGCTGCAACCGTCTTTTTCAAAATCATTGTTTAAAATCCATGATCGCTATCTTGCCACCATACCACTATCTTGCACACTTTCTTTCCTTTTTTCCTCTTCTCTGCACCAGACTGATAATGCTGCACCTCTTTGACATGAAATGTACTTTTTATTAGGCTAAAGAGTACTGCTAAAGTGTTTAATAATAAAAATAATTATGCTTGTGAAATTCTAGCCCTACCCTATTTATTGTCATTCCTGCAGCTAGCTATGAGTTTTTCTAAAACAAGTGCACTAGCCATGTCAATGACCCCTGTATTTTGTAGTGTACTCACTATGTTTATAAGTCACTCTAGACCTATTGAACACAGAAGACATGGATGACTGTTAAATTCTTTTATTTTAAGTATAAAGAATGAAATGTTAAGGTCTTGGGAGGCATTTCTCTTTCTTATCTTTATTTGCTGTTCCTACAGACATAATTTGGTGGAGTTTTTCACTTCTAAATACACATTTAACTGTATAATAAATGTATAATTATTTCTAGATCAGCTAATCAATAAATTTTGTCTAAAGACTGTAATAGCACATTTATTACATGCCTATTGCAGGCTTTTTAAATTAATAAATAAATAGCTATAAAAGCAGAACTTAGATTCATTAAAACAAACTTACCTGTCATTTCCATGTTGCTCTTCAAGAGTCTTCTAAAGGTTTTTTCTTGAGCTTTGGTCTCAAAATCAACATGACAAAGATGAACACAGTTTGACTGATTGACTGATTCATCAAATGTTGGATGTGGTGGTTTTCTAGCTAAGTAAAACCGTTTACAAGAATGCACAAGCAGGATGCAACTGGTGAATTAGTCCAACCCTCTGGGCCTGCAAATAACATGCCAGAAATTACTTGTCTGATAATGTGCTTTTCCCCTTATAACAAATGCATCCCTAAAGTTTTATTACTAATTATAATAATTTATTTGAATTAGCCAAATAGAACTATGTCACAATAATGGCATACTATCTTGCTACACACTGTTGTGGGAACTTTCCTTAACAATGTGTTTTCAATAGTCATTATACAGAAACCTCAGTTTGCAAATAACTTTTAATGTACAATTTTTATAAACAGTTCTACAACTTTTTGGTCCATTTTGACCTTTAAAACGTGTACTATTTTACAATCGTAAACTAAAATATCGTAATAACAGTGTATTACATGCCTCCCCAACAACCTCCTCCCTATACAGCTTCCCACAAAAGAGGGGAAACAAAGAAACTTTGTTTCTTAATCTTAATAGAAGGAAACAACGCAAATGTTTGGGTTAAATGAAAGCTCCCACAAGATGATTAAAGCTCTCTTAACACATTTTTCTGAAGTTAACCACAAACAAGAGAAGTAAGCAGAAGGTACTCTTGCTCCAAGCCTCCAGACTCTAAAGACTGCAGCTCTTAAGTCCAAGCATTTCCTCTAGTGGACCCATTATGATAGTGCCATCATCAGCAGGATCATCTATTAACAGGCTCCACCTGTGAGTCCTAATCAGTGTTGGAATAAGAGAGAGAGAGAGAGAAATGAAAACAGCACATGCACAAAAAAGAAAGACACCCCCTATGTCCCTTTACAAATCCTGGGACGTAAGAATCCTGTTTCTGCATTCACTTATTATTGAGAAGTTACTGATCACAAACAATTTAGTTGAGAAATATTACGTTATGATTGTTTCACAAGCTTACATTTCACCAGGTTTAAATGGCCTTGGGAATTTAATGAAAACTCATTGGTTTAAAACACCCCTTAACATTTAGTACGGTCATAGAACTGTCATAAACTTGAATGTTTCCATTTGAGTAGACCATTAGATCTGAAGACTGAACCCGGAGTTGACTGGAACACACAACACTGGACACGACGAGGAACTGGAAGACGCAGGAGACAACTGGAACTGGAGGTGAACACAAAGGTAATATTCAAGGTAGGTATACTCAATGGAATATTAGAATGAGTCCACTTCATTAAGAACAAGACTGGACACTGAGGGATCTGTGGTGTGTGCTTAAATATAGGAGCTTGATGAGGTGATGATTACATGCAAGTGTAGCTCATCAGAATTCGGGTGATTGGGAGCGTTGTGGTTGGCTGATGGGGGAGCTTGGCTGTGGTTGGTTGGTGAGAGAACCTGGTTGAGCCGTTACAGAAAGAGATCCTTTTGCACACATAATAACCATACCTATCAACCCTCCCATTTTCCCGGAATTCTTCCGTATTTTTTTTGGGAACCATTCTATTCCCACTATCATCCCGTATTTTAATCTTGCTGTAAAAAAACCCCGCTGGGCAGTTATACCCATGGGCATTGTGGATATATTTGCGGGTGGATAATTTAAACTATTAATGATGTTAATATTTAATACATTTTTGTGTTTGAAATATATTTTTTGATCAGGCATACAATATTGTTTGTGTGTGGGAAACAAGACGGAAGAAGACTTAAAAAAAACTATACATGTAAATTGAGATATAGCTTTACACTTCAAAAGGCATTTGTTTAATTGATTAAATGTAAGCGCTGCTGCTTACTGTGGTTACTGAGGATATGGCTATATTCCTGGCAAAAAGACTCTGCCCCAAAGACTTGTTTTTGACAAAACTTATTAACTTAATCTACTATGACCATTACAGAAAAAAATAAATAAATAAATAATAATAAAAAAAAAATATATATATATATATATATATATATATATATATATATATATATATATATATATATATATATATAAATATATATATATATATATATATATATATATATATATATATATATATATATATATATATATTTTTATAGATCAGCTGTGGCACAAATATTGGGTAGTGGTCTAATACACTTGTTAAGCACTTGTATATAGCCAATTTAATTACTTTATATCCTCAGAATCCCTGAATGATTAATTGGGCTATTTAATGATAATATAGATTTTTTATTAAGCTACTGTTTTACTAAGCTACTCCGCATGGATCACACATGCTCATGAAACAGCTCTCATGCAGCAGAAATCCCTGAGAGGAAATGACAGAAGTTATTACAGTTTCAGTGCTAAAAAAAAATATCACTTCTCCTTATGAGGCATCTGAATTAGGAAATTCTGTATTTTTATTTTTTTTTGACAAGAAAGAAAAAAATGTCATATGGAATATTAGGATTGAAAAGGTTATACAAGTATTGTTTGCTGCTGAATGTCTTTAATTCAAGATATGGCAATTCCATTTTTTCATCATGTGTAAATGGGTTGATAGCATTCAATAGATATTTCCTACTAAAAAAGAAAACGAAATCATATGGAAGGGCTTTCCCCCTTTTAAATAGCTAATAATCTTTGCTTACGTCACAGCCATGAGGCATGATTTTGATATTAGCAAAGTTGTGGTTAATAAAATGTGGGGTTTATTGCATGCAATGACAGAGAATTCTATCTTTTAACTTTTAACACTTTGAAATGTAGAGAGCACTTTACTGGAAGAAAAATATGTGTACCCCTGCAGATAAACCAGACACCAATATTTATTATTGCATATATATATATATATAATTTCTAACATTTCACTATGCTTACAGCTGAAATAAATGGATAAAGGAATAATAAGTCTATATTTGTCATCGTAAATATAGCGGGTAAAATTAGTACTGAACATCACAATTTTTCACATTAAATGTGTCTAAATGTGCAACTTTATTTTCTTTTTGTGATACCAGTTGAGAGTTTGGGATCATTGTCTTGCTGAAATGTCCACCCTTGTTTCATCTTCCATCATCCTAGTGTTGGGACTGAACCAGCAGGATTGCTTTCTAATTACTGTTTCTATTTAACTTTCTAATATTTCTGTTATGGCTTTCCATGGCCTTTTGCGCCTCCCTTTCTTCATACGTCCAATTCATTTTCCCTGTCGTTTCGTTTTATTTATCCTCTGTATATGTAAAAATGATAACGTGGTGATGTGGTAAATGTGGTAAAAATGATAAAGGCTTAGACTTACCCTGGCCCGGGGGACTTGGAACAAAAATACCACTAATATAAAATATAACAAAAAAATACACCTGTATGAATAAATTAAATGTATTATGTTGAAATGACAATTGCTTTATTGAATTAAGATCTACTCGTGTTGCCCCATTTTCTCTTTTCTAAAGCATTGTTACAGTCTTGTACATATAAACGATAACACACAATTCCTCGTCTTGCCCTGTCATGGCTATGGAGGTTGCCCCTGAGACTCAATCAGAGGGCCCTCCCGCTATATTTGCCCCACCCTGGAGGGCCTTTGTTATGCCTTGCTCTGCCCTGGAGGGCTTTCACCATGCCTGATCCGCCCTCTGTTAAATGTGCTAAACACATTCTAATATTTGAGTTGAACTGGTCTGGAACAGTGTTGTAAATACAACTTAACCACTGATTTCTAGTTATGTCCTCTTTTGGAAGCCCAAAGTAGTTTCACTTTCTCCACAACATTGCGCTGACAGCAACACTGCAGCGAGAATAATGATTCCGTCTTCTTTCTTTGCATAAACATTTGTGTGGTGTTATGAAAATAAACCCCCATAGTGACATAGAGATGTGGGGGCATTTACATAAGGGTGTTTTAGGAAGGTGCGGACGAGTCTTAACTTTTATAAAGAATATCGCTTTGGGTTTGACGCTTTAGTCTTTGCAACCTTAGGGATCTTATCTATGCACTCACCACTTGTAACATCCCAAAAGAAAAGAAAACTTATACATTTTATCACAATGACAAATTGTATACAATAAAATCTATAAACTGCAGCTAATTGGGTGCAGTATAAAATGAACAATTAAGAGCAAGATTTTCCAAATAATATTTACTACGATATATACTGTTATATATAGTGGACATTTATTAAATCAAATGTCCTGTTTTTTTCCAAGCAAACCAACACCATGGTCATTTAACCAACTTTTGGTGCTTTTGTAAGTGTGGCCAGGTGCCAAATCCTGCTGGAAAATTAAATCAGCATCTGTAAAAAACTGAATGAAGCATGAAATGCTCCAAAACCTTTTGGTACGTTGTTTTTTAAAAAACACAAAGGACCAACGCCAGCAGATGACATTGAACCTTAAACTTGAAACTTAACACTGGACTTCATGTAAATTGGCCTATGAGCCTCTTCACCCTTCCTCTAGAGCAGTGGTTCCCAACCGGTGTGCCGCGGCACTAAGGGGTGCCGTGAGATCTTTTGAGGGTGCCGCCAAAATTTCGGAGAAAAAATTGCACTAACGTCATTCTCTCTTGGCAGGAGAGGGGGAGGGAGGCAGGGGACTACCGAGATAGCGGAGAGTAGAGACCTGCAATCCCACGGGAATACCGCGGGTCTCGCGGGACCCGACGCAAGCCAGTGCGGCGCGGGACGAGGTTTGATATGTGAACGCGGGTGCGGGCGGTAAGGTCCTCGTGTGTGCGGGTTGCGGGAGAATAAAATTATTTGCGGGACTCCCGCAAAATGGAAATATCTTAAAATTAAATAGTTAAAAAGAAATAAAATATTATTTATCTGCTGCACAAAAGCAACACGAACAACTCAAAATAACGTAAATTCTCACGTGGTTCTTGCGAGGAACAAAGACCATAGACCCACACCGAGGCAAAATGTCTGAAGAGCATGACACAGGTGGAGCGCTTAGTGCTACAGATATTAGTTCATTATTAAAGAAAGGAACATACAGAACTACAAAGCCAAACAAAGGGAAATCCGATATTTGGAAATGTTTTTCTATAGTATGTGACGGTATGGAAAGCACCTTTCCCTTTGCGAGCTGCGACAAATGCAGCAAAATACTCGCATACAGCAGCCACAAGTCTGGAACTTCAGGTCTGAAGCGTCATGTGCACAGTTTTAATGTTTACATGCGGGCGGGAGCGGGACAAAACTTGAATATTGCGGGCGGGAGCGGGAAAAAAAATCTATATTGTTGCGGGAGCGGGACTGAAAAATCTGTCCCGCGCAGGTCTCTAGCGGAGAGTCCTTCTCCACCCCACCCGTTCCTCAGTGAGCGTTGTGGTTTGACGCGTATAACACACGTACAGGACAGGGCGCATTCTCAACAATAAGTCCTGATATCAAGAGTTTGTGTTCCAAGCATCAATCACAAGTTTCACACTGAGTATACATGCATGGTGCACTGTGGTCTATTTGTGTGTTTGTCTTGTATCATAGTGTAACACTGTAACTACTTGAATACATTGTGCAACTACAGTAAAACTTGTCACAATTAGATATTTGTATCGTAATACTATTTTTTTTATTAAGGCAGAATCAGTGTAAACAGTATTCTCATATCATCTAGGACTAGGTATAAGGTGTTGTTGCATGCAAACTCTTGAAATGAAACAAATAAATAAATAATAAGAAAAAAGCTACAGAGATTTTAAATATCTATTTCCTTATAAGGGTGCCGGGAACTTTTGAAAGGCTTTCCAAGGGTGCCTCAAACAAGAAAAGGTTGGGAACCACTGCTCTAGAGTCTAGACTTTAGGACCTTGGTTTTCAAATGAAAATAAAACATCTGAAAAGAGGACTTTGGACCACTCAGCAACGGTCTAGTTCTTCCTCTCCTTAGTTCAGGTGTGTGAGGGACCGAGAGGTCAAGAAAAGGAACACGAAGGTTTACAAAAAAATTTTATTTAACCCAAATCAAATAATTCAAACTTGTTGCAACAACAACAAAAAAACCAAGTGAAAAACAAAAAAAAGAACTCACACAGGGGTAAGCTAGCAGGCTACAACTGACACCAAATAAACAAAACACACAGCTTATAAAAAGGAAAAGATGGGCCCATTACAACATAAAAGGAGAAAACAAAATTACATTAAACATTCAACACAAAAAATAAATGACAATATCAAACAATACAATTCTAAATTAATATTAAAGAAACAACACTAAATCAATAAGTACGATCCAAACCCCCAAACAATTAAAAAAAAAAGAAATCCCCAATTCTGTTTCCCCCATGCCATCTTAGCAAATGGTACATCCAGGCGGAACCAATAAACACAAATTCCTTGTTCCCACCAGGACTCCAATTTCCAAAGGTATCGCTTCCAACTCTCCCGTCCGCGGCTAGACAGGCCACTCACTTCTCAACGGTAAACTTAAACTTAGATAGAAACCAATATTAATAACAAATACAACACAATCCATCTGTGTGCACTCCAAATGAACAGCGATGTAAATGAAGGGGTTGAAAAAGGTATGCAAACCAAAATAAAAAGTAATGATTGTTTACCAGATATTTGTGTTGTGTATTATTACTATGATCGTGATTACTTAAGAAAATAAACCAAAACAAAGAATGGAAATGATAACCTTAACAAATCTATATAAAATGTATAAAGGAAACTGAGTGTGCTTTGGCTACATTACCACATCTCGGGCCGTCACAAGGTAAGATACCTCTAACATTATCTGTGGTTCAGGAGTGGCTTAGCAAGAGAAATATGACAACTGTAGCCACATTCCTTGACACGTCTGTGTGTAGTGGCTCTTGATGCCTTGACCCCAGTCACAGTCCAATCCTTGTAAAGTTAAGGCTGTGGTTCTCTCGGTTGTGCACCTTTTTCTTCCACACTTCTTGGAGAGGTAGTCAGCTGTAACGTTGGCTTTACCAGGCACATGTTTGATCTTGAATCAAAAGGGCTGCATGGCCAGGTACCATCTTGTGATCCTTCCATTAGTATCCTTCATTTTGTCCAGCCGCTGCAATGCTTTGTGATCCGTCTCCAAAAAAAAAAAACTCACGGCCAAGCAGATAATATCTGAGGGAATCCAGTTCCCACTTTACTGCCAAGCACTCCTTTTCCACAATTGAATAACGAACTTCTCTTGGGAACAGTTTGCGACATGGACGTCGACCCTCTGATAGTCCCTGCAGTAAAACTGCTCCTATGCCCCTCTCAGAAGCATCAGTTTGCACGATGAAGGGTTGACTAAAATCAGGATTATGAAGAACAGTATCAGTTGTCAAAGCTGTTTGGATATCCCGGAAAGCTTCTAAACTCTCCTTCGTCCACTGTAGCCGATTCGGATGACGTGCCCCTACCATGCTTCTCAAATCTCCAAGTTTAAGTCATTATGAATCCGTATGAAGTTTTGGATTTCTTTTGCTTTTCTCTGAAGCTACAGTAGTTATGGGTTTTCCAAGAGTTAATGGACACACATGATTTTAAGGTACAATTCATTTTGCCTCAATGAATGTAAAATTTGCTGCTCATTACTAATTAGCAAGGTAGTTGTTACATTTAGGTACCGAGTAGGATTAGGGATATAGATTATGTGCTTCATAAGTACTAATAAACCTGGTTAATATTAAAAACTAGTGTACTAGCCTGGCTGACTGTATAAAGATGGTAAGTGAGTTAATGAAGAGCGTTTGCATCTATAAAGTGGGTCTTCTCTGCTTCTTGTAGTCCTATATTTTCTAGTGTATACTCACTAAGTGCTGGGCGTCCGGTCAGAGGAGAACTGACCCCTACTGAGTCTGGTTTCTCCCAAGGTTTTTTTTTTCTCCATTCTGTATGCATGGGGTTTTGTTTCCTTGCCGCTGTCGCCTCTGGCTTGCTTGGTTGGGGACACTTAACTTCTAGTGATTTAACGTCGAATTGATTACAGAGACCGTCTCTGCATTTAATAACAAATTGTTCACTCTCGTCATTATACATCCCTGTCATTGTACTCTTCTGCTTTATACTGTACAGTGCTTTGATGCAACCTGTGTTGTTAAATAAAAATGATTGATTGATTGATTGACTGTGTGTCATGATTGAGGAGTCTGAGGCGTGCGGATCCATTCGCTGGCTTTTATTGGACAAAGGCATGGTCAAAGCAGGCAGACGTCAAAACACAGCAAAGAGGAGTATAAGAGGCAAGGCAACAACAGAATCCAAAAAACAGGCAGCAAACAATCAAAGTATGAAAAGACAGGCAGGGTCAAAACCAAAGAATCTAAGACTCGGGAAACACAAGGAAACTAGAAACAACAATCCAATGTCAATTGAACAATACAACCTGCAGGTGAGGGGCCTGCTACAGTATTTATAGTCCTTCAAACAGGAAGTAGCAGCAGAGGGAGTGATCACAGATCACCCAGAAGTAAGGGCTCCCTCTGCTGGCTTGGTGACACTGCGCGTACTGTATACTAATTTTTACACATTTCCTGCTCTTTTATTCAGGAACATATTCATATTGACATATTCTAAGTCACTACATAGACCTCTTGAAAGACACAGAAGCCACAGATCACTGTAAAATACCTTTATTTAAAATTTAAGGGAGGCATTGTCTTCACTTCCCGCAACAACAGAACTGGTCTGACAGAGTTTTTCATCTTTAGAGGGAAGAGCTGGCACCTACAGAAAACAAAACCAGTATTTTTTAATAAACAGATTCTAGTCATTTAGTTTTGTAGCAAGTAGTAAAGCATATAAACCTACCAAGTGTTTTTTGTTCATAGAGAACGTCTCCCGGTCGAATATTATCACTCCACCCAATCCTTCAGGATTCTCCTCACACTGGATAGGGCTCTAAATATACCATTGCGTTTGTTAAAGTCATGATTACTTTTAAGAATTTACAAAAATATAGTGATGTCATCATTGATTCTATTAGTAATCAGTAATTTATCTACTGAATATTTTGATCAAGAAATCTGTTGTAACGAGTATGATAGCATAACATATATGTCATTTTAGTATCTTAGTTTCTTCAAAATTCACTTGAATTTTATTTTTAAATCTAAACTGCTTTGATTGGTTAAACTAGAATGGCAAAACTTTCAAATATTATGCTGTAAGCTACATTTTGTATTATTGTATTTGTATATTGTAATTATAATTTGACATTTTTTCTGACTTCATGCAAAAAATACAAACCATTTCAAAAACAAAACTACCTTAATTTGACCCACTGAGGGTTGATGAGGGAGTACCTGTATTGTACCCTGAAAACAAATGCAAATAAAATAGTTGTTAGCAGGACCTCAATCCAGTTTGTGTCTTATACGTGTAAGTTTGACCATCATACTGAAGATTTGGACCTCTCAAAGAATGTTTAAACTATATATTTCGTCATGATCCTGCCCTGAAAGCAGTTAAAATCCTCTTTTTAAGTGAACAAAAAACAAATCAGTTTATTGTAATAACGATAGCTTATATTCACGACTTTTCAGGAAGCCTCGTTATAGGCGTTAGTTAAGCTTTGATGATCGTCACGGATGAACGAGAAACCAAAAACGCCAACCACCCTAAATAATAAATCATGCTAGATAACAATAGCAATAAATGTAAGATTTTCGCAATTTACAGACTCTATAGATTAATCGCAGATGCAAAACGCATCGATTTACAAAAAATGCTAATAGGCTAACAGTCGGACTATGTGTAGCCATGTAAATATGTCATTATTACGTATAATAAAAGTTTCAGTAGTTACACAAAATGATCGATATTCACAATATTCTTTAATTTTAATAACAGAGCAAAAAAACATTTGTGAAATGAAAGATTTCCTTAGTAATACTTATACATACCATATTCGTGTTTATCTAGCACAGACTACAAAAGTGAGCGCCGTCTAACGTAGAACCGAAGACTAGCAATTAAAAGCCCATGCGAATCAAAAATATATGACGGACAAATAAAATTGTAATGTAAATAAATAATCATATGTGAGATCATTATTTTTTGGATGGAATCAGTGGGAGTCAAACACTTTTAATAAGTAATATTGTCTAAGATTGTAATAGCACATGCCTATTTCTAGATAAATAGTCATAAAAGCAGATTTGTTTCATTGGTAACACTTTAAAATAAGTGTCATGTGTTAACATTAGTTAATGTATTAGTTAACAGGAACTAACAATGTAAACTGTATTTATCATACTCTTTATTAATCTTTGTTAGTTAATAAAAATACAGTTGTTCATTGCTTATTCATGTTTGTTCACAGTGCATTTAACTAACGTTAACAAACGCAGCTTGTAATTTTAATAATGCATTAGAAAATAATGAAATTAACATTAACTAAGAATAAAAGTAAGAATTGCTGCAGTATTCTTAGGTCACGTTAACTGAGTTTATTAACGTTAACTAATGAACCTTATTGTAAAGTGTTACCATTTCATTAAAACAGACTTATCTGTGATTTCCAGTCAGAAGCACGTTTGGCTGCCGTCTTCATGTTCGTTTATTGAGAGCTGAGGTTTCAATCCTTTAGCTGCAGTCTAAAGGTTCTTCAGTGGGCTTTGGTCCCAAACATGACAAATGTAAAAAAAAAAAAAAAAAAAAAAAAAAAAAAAAAAAAAGATTTTTTAAGAAATAAAGTAAAAATAACAGAAAAAAACAGACCGATTCGTTAGCTGACTGTGACATGGTGGTCTTCGCTAAAAAAAAAATGTTCAAGTATGCATAAACAGGATGCTAATCAAAAACCAAACCAACTGAGTTTCCGAATAATATGTCAGCAGCTAATTTTTCTAAAAATTTTACAGAAAATAACATCTAATGTGTTTTTGATCCTCTTATAACTAATGCATAATTAATTAGACCTATACGTTTATTACATTATCGTTTTTTCAAATAGCTCAATTCATTTTCAACAGTCAAACAACACTCACTTAGAAACTAAAACTGTTTTGTGTCATTTCCTTTCTTTTAAAATGGGGTCTGTGTGTGCGTAAACATAAAAGGCAGCTGCTCAGAAAAGAGATTCGCTTGACTTGTGTCTTTATTCAAACTTTGTTTTTATCAGTTCAACGCAGAACTGAAACTTCAAGTTACATTCAAGTTTTAAGAGCTAGTATTCTCTTCTTTCTCACAGTATAGCATAATGTGCCACACACACTCTTGTAGGGATTCTCCCTTTTTTTCCAGTTAATACGGAAACCTTAATAAATATGCAAATAAGCCAAGACTATTTTTTGAACTGTTTTATTTTTATTTTAACTGTTTTACTATTTTATTTTTTGCCATTACTGATCAAAAAATAAGTTTTGATATATTCACAATACAAAAAGTACAAGAGATCTTCGTGAAAAATGATCTTTATTTAACATTCTAATACTTTACGGCATTAAAAAAAAAAAAAAACATTTTGACCCATATTGCTGCTATTGCTACACCTGTGCCACTTAAAACTTGTTTTGTGATCAAGGGCCACACATAAATCAATTAATTTTATTAATAAAAACTGGGCAAGTGTAATAACATGGTAATGATACAGTAATGACATGTATCTGTCATGTTATATATTTCTGATCCGATTGTGGTCTTAGTATGACTGTTTCATAAGCTTACATTTCACCACGTTCAAAATAAGTAAAAAAACCTCACTGAACTGTAAGATGATTGTGATGTGGTTTTGTGGTTAAATGAAACAATGAAGAAATGAAGAAAAAACAGGATGCTAATCAAAAAACACACCCTAATCAAAAAACAACTGCGTAACCCACCCAAACAAACAATACGTTAGCAGCTACTTCTATAATAATTTCCCAGAATATAACATTTAATATGCTTGTGATCCTCATATCTAATGTATAAATAACTATATATGTATAACATTAGAATTCTTTCATTCAAATCAATTTAAATCAAACAGCACTCTAGTAGAAACCAAAACTAAAATTGCACAGGTGTAGCAATAGCAGCATTTTTTAATGACGAAAATCATTAGAATGTTACATAAAGATCATTTTCCATAAAGATATGTAGTACGTTTTTAACACAGGAGCATAATGAAAACTCATTTGCCCAACATCCAGTATGTTCTGATAAATGTTTTGCGATCATTTCACATGGCACCGAGGTAAAAACACAAACTACTTAATGTTGAAACTCAACATACCACACACACACAATACAATGCTGAGGTGTGAACCACATAAACCAGATACTGACATTACGAGCCTGCCCTGCAGCAGTGTTTAAAAGTCAGTTTCATTTGATAAAATCAAATCTGTCTTTCAGTTTATGGTGGTAATGCTTCATGGAACGTAAAATTGAACAGCACCATCAAAAACTGCTCCAACTGTTAATTGTAATAAGATCTTCACACAGTCTGGTCAACATTCACTTTATTTCGAGACAATAATGTAGATAGAAAAGCTCTCAATGTGCCACATCAGCTGTTAGAAATGACTTCTGATGCGCCGCCCTTCGCTTTTGCTTCCTTTGCTGCATCTTTTCTTTTTCTCCTGAAATTAAACAGTAAAAATGAAGGAGCGTCACACAATAAACTAAGGTGACAAACCACCAATACGATTAACTCTATTATATACTGCAATACAAAAGTAAACTTTTATGCGATTCAACTCCTGTTGTGTCAAAAACAAACCTTTTTCTCTTGCCGGGATGTTTCTCAAAGAGAATGCGTGGAGTCGTGCGAATGGTTGACCGTCTGGGAGGTTTTGTTGCAAGCTGCCGTTTCAATTTGCTGTAAGGAGAAAATTAGAGGCATTTGCTTTAATCACATTTAACAGCTTGACCATAGCTTTATCTCCAAATCACCGTATTGAATAAACAACTATGCCAGACTGATTTAAATAAATGTTGAAAGTTATGGAATAATAACATCTATATATAATAACCGAGTAACCTTACCCTCTGATTTTATTTAACCCGATCATGTAGTCAGGGACAGGACATCCAGCCTTCTTTATGACGGTCGCAATGCTGATACATAAGAAAATAAGTGATTATCAATGTTATAAAGGGATCTGCCTTATATTTCAGACAATACTATTAGAGTACCGTTACTACCTGCGAAGGAGAGGTTTGTCATCCTCTGTAAAGAAAGTTATTGCCTTTCCTTTGTGCCCCGCTCTTCCAGTTCGACCTATAGAGAGCACGACGGAGCAAGCTTAGTGTAATAAGGATAGACAATATCTAATGTCTGCTCAAATAATAAGCTACTACAAAAGACTAACCGATGCGGTGGATGTATTCCACAGAAGTGGTAGGGAAGTCGTAGTTGATAACCAGGTTGATGCCTTTGAAGTCAATACCACGGGCCATGAGAGCAGTGCAGATCAGCACCCAGATCTTCCCCGAACGGAAACTGCTCACAACATTGTCCCTCTGATGAGAGAAACAAAGAATCACCAGTTAGGAAATATAATATAAATATAATGTTTGGTATTATTCCATCCAAAAAATGTTTTTGCATAACATTATATTTGAATAAATCGATAAAATCTGAAAAAATCGCATATTTATATTACATTAACATATTTTTGGTATGTGAAGAACACCAAGGCAACTCAAAGACCATCAATGACCTGGAAACTGAAGAAATGGGTCTCAGGAGATTATGAGTCTCATTGGACGTTATAAAGAATACAAGATTCTCAATTTTACATATGGGGGTTAAATTATTTCGAATGTTTCGAGCCAATTGGATTACTCCCATTTTTAGCGACTATGTTCACGAATCCTT